>NW_027394276.1:17821264-17942067 GCF_049309525.1 Garra rufa
AACCATGTGTGGAGCAGAAAACAGAAACACAACATTATCACCCAACTAATGAAAATGGAGGTGAAGTTGAATTTAACAAACAAACTGCTAGTGTTTCTTTGCCATTTTGTCCGTTAACACTACAGCAACAAAATAATGTTTGCTCAAAGCTGAACATTGTAAACATTGCAAAAGAACAAAACAACACAACTGAGATTATTGAAATGTCTGAGCCTTGTGAAACTAGAGATATTACTGCAGATAGTAACTGCTTCTACAGATCTGTTGCTTATGCTGTAAGTGGAAGTGAACAAGAACACCGAAAAGTGAGACGAGCTGTAGTTACACACATGCTGCAGAATGAAGCAAAGTATACTCAGTATCTCAGAGAAGGATACAGTTCTGTACCAGAGTACATTGCCACATCAAGAATGAAATTCCTTGGAAATTGGGCAACTGAGTTGGAAATACAAGCAGCCAGCGATTTAATTGGTGCAGACATATTTACATACAGTCAGGAGAAATGGTTTAAATTTTCATCTTCCAACAACCATGGCTGTCAAGACGGAGGCATATATTTGAAACATGTCAATAGCCGCTATTTTCAAGTTATCGTATGTGGAAAAAATAATGACAGTGTCTGCTCTTCATTTTGTAGAGCCCCATTGCAAGATTTCTTGTCTGATGTAGCATCAAATGTGTCTTCAAACTCATGTGAGGATTATAAAAAGAAAGTTCAATCTAACTGTAGTCCTGAGTTCAGAGAAAAAGAAAAAATGAAAGCAAAGAGAAGACGTAATGAGGATGAAACTTACATGGCAATAATGAAATCAATAATGAAACCCAGCACTGAAAAACACAAGAAAAGTAAACAGCATAAAAAAAAAGTAAAGACATCTAAATTTGATGTGTCCTTGACTACAAATAATCATCCATTTGAGTTAACTGATGTCCATGCAAATATGATCGACACAAACAGTCAGCAGGCCAACTCATCCTGTCCAATGATTCAGAAAAATGTTCAAGCAGTAAAAGAGAGTGAAGTTGAGCAGTCAGAAATGGAAGTTGATGTTGGTTGCAGTCAATCTTTGAGTGATTTCATAAATGCAGATAAAATGTGTGTGAATGAAATGTGTGCAGAACAGAAAACAGAAACATGTTCTTTATACCTATCTAATGAAAGTGCAGATGATGTTGAAATTATTTCACAAACTACCAGTGTTCCTTTGCTGTTTAATCCATTAACAGTACAGCAACAAAAGAGTGTTTGCTTAAAGCTGAACATTGTACACATTGTAAAAGAGCAGAATAATACAACTGAAATTGTTGAAATGGCTGAGCCTTGTGAAACAAAGGATATTGTTGGTGATGGTAACTGCTTCTTCAGATCTGTTGCTTATGCTGTAAGTGGAAGTGAACAAGAACATCGAAAAGTGAGACGAGCTGTAGTTACACACATACTGCAGAATGAAGCAAAGTATACTCAGTATCTCAGACAAGGATACAGTTCTGTACCAGAGTACATTGCCACATCAAGAATGAAATTCGTTGGAACTTGGGCAACAGAGATGGAAATACAAGCTGCAAGTGATTTAATTGGTGTAGACATATTTACATACACTCAAGAGAAATGGCTCAAATATTCATGTTCAAACATAACCTCTAATAGACACAGCAGTCAACACAATGGGATTTATTTGAAACATGTGAATAACTGTCATTATGAAGTTGTTTTATCTGTAAAGAGGAAGACTGCTAGCTCCGAGTCCTTTTGTAAATCACTATTTCAGGATTCAATGTTTCATCCATCATTAAAAACTAGCTCAGACCCATGCAAGCTTTATAGACAGAAAGTGCAATACAACAGTAATGCTGACTTAAAACAGGAAAAAACAATTAAATCAAAAAAGCGATATTATGAGGATGAAAAATACAAAGAGTCAATAAAGAAACGTAGCAAAGCAAATTATAAGACCAATGAACATTTCAAAGAAAAAGTAAAGAATTATAGCAGGGATAAATATAAAGAAAAAGAATCTCACAGAGAGTCTGTCAAACAGTACAGTACAGAGAAATATAAAGAAAATGAATCACACAGAGAGTCTGTCAAACAGTACAGTACAGAGAAATATAAAGAAAATGAATCACACAGAGAGTCTGTCAAACAGTACAGTACAGAAAAATATAAAGAAAATGAATCACACAGAGAGTCTGTCAAACAGTACAGTACAGAGAAATATAAAGAAAATGAATCACACAGAGAGTCTGTCAAACAGTACAGTACAGAGAAATATAAAGAAAATGAATCACACAGAGAGTCTGTCAAACAGTACAGTACAGAGAAATATAAAGAAAATGAATCACACAGAGACTCTGTCAAACAGTACAGTACAGAAAAATATAAAGAAAATGAATCACACAGAGAGTCTGTCAAACAGTACAGTGTGCAAAAATATCATAATAATGAAATACATAAAAACATGGTGATACATTACAACATACAAAAATATAAAAATGATATTAATTTTGCTAATAATATTAAAATGAGAAATGTTCTAAAACAATGTGAAGTAGGCCTCAAAAGAAATGACATAGATTATGTAATTGAAGAGTTTAAACAAAAAATATCTTCAGGCCCTGAATATGTTTGTGCAGTCTGTCATCGTTGTTGCTTCAAAACGCAGGTCAAACATTGCAATAAAAATAAATATTTTCTGAAATCAACTGAAGTTGGCTGTATTGCAGAAAAATGTATAACACTGAATTATCTTCATAAATGCAATAAACACTGTCGTCAAGATTGTGTGTATAAAAATAGCCCTGCTGAATCTCTATGGATTTGCCACACATGTGACAGAAAAGTTTGTGAAGGTAAAATGCCTGCTGAAAGTGTTGCAAACAATCTTGCTCTGGATCCTATTCCATCTGAACTGAACTGTTTAAACTCTCTTGAGCAACATTTAATAGCAAAGAATATTGCATTTATGAAAATGCTGGCTTTACCACGAGGAGGACAGAATGGAGTTCATGGACCTGTGACTTGTGTCCCATCTAATGTTACAGAAGTGGTGAATCTTCTACCGAGAGCTGAAAATGATGATTTGATGATTCGTGTAAAGCTTAAGAGAAAACTGACATATAAAGGCCATTATGACTATAAATTTGTGCACACTGAGAAAATAAAAACAGCTTTGTCATACTTGAAACAAAATAACACATTTTATACAGATGTGGAGTTTAATGAGAGCTGGACTAATCCTCTGAGTAAAATAGAAGAAGAGATCAATGATAATACTAACAATGAGCCTGATTTAGACATTTGTCAGGATATGTCTGTTGATAATGAACAAAATACTGAAAAAGAAGATGAGATCAGTGATGAAACACTTCATGATCGGCAGCAGCATGGTTTGTTTATGGATTCATGTTTACAGCCAGTGGACATTGCACAAGAAGTTTTAGATCAGCATTTTGATGGCATTATGTCAGTCGCACCAGCAGAAGGCAATAATCCAGTGAGAATGTTAATGGATGAAACTAATGAAGCCAAATGTTTTCCAGTTCTCTTCCCAAAAGGAAGAGGCACATTTCATGATTCACGACCTGAAAAATTAACACTGTCTAGGTATTTAAACAATAGAATTTTAAATGCAGATGGACGTTTTGCTCAAAACATTGATTACATCTTTTACGGACAATATTTGTCTGAGCTCAATCAAGTAATTTCTAATGTGTCTATTGCTTTGAGGAAAGGCTATGATGCAAACAATGACACAAAAATTACCTCAGAAATGCTGACAAACAAAGATTCACTTCAGAGGATTTTAAATTATGATGAGGGTTATAAATTTTTAAAGCCAGTCAGAGGCAGTCCTGTTTTTTGGCAATCTGTTCAAAAAGATTTGTTTGCAATGGTGAGGCAACTTGGGCTCCCAACATGGTTTTGTTCATTTTCATCAGCTGACTTGCGATGGCCAGAGTTAATGCAGTCTATTGTGAAACAAGAGGGTTGTCAAACTCCTATTGATGAACTGGACTGGTCTGATAGATGTGGGATGCTGAAACGAAACCCAGTTATTGCTGCTAGAATGTTTGATCATCGATTCCATTGTTTTCTGAAAGATGTGATTATGTCACCAGCTCAACCCATTGGAAAAGTCATAGATTATTTCTATCGAATTGAATTTCAACAACGTGGCTCACCTCACACACATTGTCTCTTTTGGGTTGAAAATGCACCTCAAGTGGACAGAGATGACGACGATGAAGTTGTAGCATTTGTTGATCAGTATGTAACCTGTGAAATGCCATCTGAACAGCAACAAGAAATGCATGAAATTGTGAGCAGTGTACAACAACACAGCAAACGACATGCAAAAACATGTAGAAAGAAAGGCACTACATGTAGATTCAACTTTCCACGTCCACCCAGCAAAAATACTTTCATTACAAGAAACAAGCAAATAGATGACGATGAAAATGCAACAGATGATAAAACTAAAGACAAAAATGCAAATACCTCTCGGGCGATATCAAAAGAATTAGCTGAAACTATAATGAAAAAAGTAAGAGAATGTTTGCTGAACAGTGATGCTGTCTTTGACTCTGTTGACTCTATGTTTGCATCTATTGGTATAAATCAAGAAATATTTGAATGTGCTTATAACAAAATGTCAAAGAAAACTAATGTTGTGTTAAAGAGAAAGCCAACTGATATTTGGGTGAATCAGTACAATAAAGACCTTTTGAGATGCTGGAACGCAAACATGGACATACAGTTTGTTGTTGATGCTTATTCTTGCATTGTGTATATCATTTCCTACATTTCCAAAGCAGAAAGAGAAATGGGATTGCTGTTGGCAAATGCTCAAAAAGAAGCACACAAGGAAAGCAACATGGATGCAAAACAAGCTTTAAGAAAACTTGGAAGTGTTTTTCTACATAATAGAGAGGTGTCAGCTCAAGAGAGTGTTTATCGTTTGACCAACATGAAATTAAAAGAAGGATCAAGAAAAGTGGTTTTTATTCCAACTGGTAATAATACAGTAAAAATGAGCTTACCCTTAAACACTATAAATAAAAAAGCTGACAATGGTGATACTGAAAGTGATGATATATGGATGAAAAGCATCACAGACAGATACAGGGCTCGTCCAAAAACAGAGGAATTAACAGGAATGTGTTTAGCTACATTTGCATCACAATACAGAGTTCTGTCTAAATCTGAAAACTCATGTTCAGACAGAGTCAAGCTGGAAAATGACATGGGGTTTGTGAGAAAAAGAACTCGCACAGACTTTGCAGTTGTAAGATATGCTCGTTTTTCACCTACTAAAAATCCTGAAAATTATTATCAAAGTATTTTGGAATTATTTTTACCTCATTTTTTGCAAAGTCAACTGAAACCACCAAATTTTACTTCCTATAGGGATTTTTATGACACTGGATTTATATCAATGCATAATGAAGAGCTTGAGTCAGTGAAAATCATTGTGGACACAAACAGGGCAAAATTTGAAAAAGAAGCAGAGACTATACAAAGAGCTCAAGATGACTTAGAACAACATGGACCAATGGAAGATGCTTGGGCCCAAATCTGTCCAGAAGCAGAACTTGAGCGTTTAGAATGTCTGGATAGTAGAAAAGAACAGCCAATACAAACAGAGGAAGGTGATGATGTCATACCTGATCTATTACCAAATGTAGGTGCCACATTAGAAAACAATCCATCCACTATGACAAAGAAAGATGCGATGGCTTTGCTGCGTTCTTTAAATGACAAACAGTCACAGATCTTTCATAAAGTGCGGCAGTGGTGTCTAGGAAAAGTGCAAGGTGAAAACCCAGATCCATTTCATGTGTTCATATCAGGCCCTGGAGGAGTTGGAAAGTCAGTATTGATTAAAGCAATCTATTATGAAACCTCTCGTATTCTTTCAAAGTTATCTGAAAACCCAGATGAGACCCATGTGCTCTTAACTGCTCCAACAGGTGTGAGCGCCTTCAATATAAACGCAATGACTGTACATTCAGCTCTCTGTATTGGAATCAATGCTACATTGCCATATCAGCCACTTGGAGATGAAAAAATTAATTCATTGAGATCCAAATTTGGAAAACTGCAAATATTAATAATAGATGAAATTTCAATGGTTGATCATAAACTTTTGGCATATATTCATGGTAGATTGAGACAAATCAAACAAACAGGAGATTATTCTGCATTTGGAAAAGTCTCAATAATAGCAGTTGGAGATTTTTATCAACTTTCTCCCGTGAAAGGAAAACCGCTTTATACTGAACCAGTGAACAGTGTGAATCTTTGGGAAACAAACTTTAGTTTTATTGAACTCACCGAGATTATGAGGCAGAAAGACAAAGAATTTGCTGAATTGCTAAATCGTTTAAGGAAACGTAAGAAAGATGAACCAATGCTTGAACATGACATTACTATGCTTAAAAAATGTGAAACAGGGGATGGTGATGATAGTACAGATATCCACATTTATGCAACCAACCATGAAGTTGATGTCCACAACATACATATGCTGCATAAATTATGTTCTGACATAGTTACTGTGAAAGCACAAGACTTTGAGAGAAATGCTAAAACTGGCCGAATGGAAGAGAAAGAGGGCCATCATTACAGAGTTCATAACAGCTGTCTAGAAAAATCTCTTGAATTAGCTGTTGATGCTCGAATAATGCTACTGAAAAATATCAATGTTTCAGATGGTCTTGTGAATGGTATTTGTGGAACAATTAAAGAATTCTTTTATGATGATAATGAAATATTTCCATCAAAAATATATATTGAATTTGACAAAGAACAAGTTGGTAAAGAAGCAAGAGCCAAGAATCCATGTTTAAAACCTGGATTGGAGAAAGCAACACCAATTGAACCAGAGGAAGAGAAAGTAACAAGCAGTGGTGATGTCCGAAGACAATTTCCTATAAGATTGGCTTGGGCTTGCACAGTTCATAAAGTACAAGGCCTAACAGTGGACAAGGCTGTTGTTTCAATGAAAAAGATATTTGCTCCAGGACAAGCATATGTAGCTTTAAGTCGGGTGACTTCTCTTGATGGACTCATAATAGAAGACTTCAAAGAAAAAGCTATTTTTGCCAAAGATAACATTGACCAAGCTCTACAGAGTATGCCTCCATTTATTGTTCCATGTGAAACAACAGAAACTTTCACATACAAAATGATGTTACACAATGTTGAAGGGTTAATCCCACATATATTAGACATTCGCCAAGATAAGAGATATTTTGAAGCAGATATGATATGTGTAACAGAGACCTGGTTAAAACCAGACTATGTGGAGAATGCTGTTAGCCTTGACGGGTACAATTTCCATGACAAATCACGTAGTGATGCATATGACACAAGTCACGATGTTTTTGCTAAACTCAAGGAGGAAAATCATGGTGGTGTTGGTATATATCACAAGGAAAAAGTAACTTTATGTGATTTACCGTGTATTAACATTGAATGTGTAATGTGCAGGATAGAACAACTCAACACAACTATTGCAGTTGTATACAGACCTCCATCTTATAGCATGCCATTATTTAGAGAGAACTTGATTATCCTAATTAATGAAATGAACTCTTTAGCAGGTGGTAAAATAATTCTAGGAGATTTCAATGAAAACCTTTTTAATAAATCAAGTGTTCATGATGTCATGCAGCATTTTGGTTTCACACAAATTGTTGAAAAAGCAACCACTGAAAATGGCACATTAATTGATCATGTGTATGTAAAAGATATTGACTTGGATCAAATACAGATTGATATCATGCCCACATACTTTAGCTATCATGAATGCATTGTGGTTAAATGGTTATTGTAATAAAATCGTCCAGCATTATGGGGGGGTGGGGGATACAGAGGTGGACTTTAAATGTGGACGGCCTCTGTGGGAATATATGCTGCCTTCACGTGCTATTGGAATCAGTGGCATGCACAGGAGTAAGGGGTGGGACTGAAGGCATGGGGTAAAATCTGATGGAAACATTATTTTAACCACTCTCAGCCCGGTCTCTCTCTCACCCCTGCCTCTTAAATTCCAAATAGAAATATGTCTTTTTAGTATTATCAATCTTTCCGTCTACTGTGAACATGATTTCAATAAAGTGGAACTTAATTTAATCTTTTTGTCCTGCCCATCCATACTAAATTTATAATAATACAATTGTGTTTTTGGTCATGTTAATTACCACTTCAATTTGATCTTAGTTTCAACTGAGGGAGACTTAATTTATTTTTGTCCCTGCTATTGTCTTTTGAAGTGATTATGAAAAGTGGCCTTTCATTAATATTAAGTAAAACTCCAATTAAAACAACATTTCAAACAAGGAATACTTTTTGAGCCATTTTTACAAACTTTGTGCATGCCACTGATGAAAATTTTCTATTTTGAAATTTTATCTAAACATGAAATTAAGTAAACATTTTTAAGTAACACACCAGATGATTTATTCAATATACAGTCCAGAATCACCTTTATTTTGTTATATAGTGCTTTATGTAATGCAGATTGTGTCAAAGCAGGTTTGTTAATTCTGCAAGAGAACAGTAAAAATATTTATAGTTCCAGAGAAAACTCAATTCAACTTTCAAGAATTAATCTGCCCTCTAAAAATGTTTGTCTTTTTTTGCACAGCAAAACACCTGAACAAAACAAAGTCGTAATTATGATTTTGAGAAATAAGAACTACACAATTTCCAATAGCACGTGAAGGCAGCATTAAGCCCAAAGTATTCTTCATTTTTGTATGCGTACATAGGTGCTTGACACATGCGCTTCTTAAAACCTTCATCTAAGTCCAGTGTGTGCTCTATTTTTCCAAAGAAGTTATTTATTGACTTGTTCAAATATTTGTAACTCTTTTAAACAAAAATGGAGCTGTGTTGTAGTATGTCAGTCACAAATGCTTTTTCTGATGACGAAATTCACGTCACCTGCACTGCACACTGTCCCTTACGTATGCATAAAAACTGAACAATACTTTGGGCTTTAGGGTTTTTTCATAGCATTGGTGGGTTTTAAAGCCATTATTCACATTACTATTTAATTATAATAATGAATTATATTTTTAATTTTTAAGTTCAATATTTGTATCAATTGATATATATGTATATATATAAAAAAAGAAAAAAGATCAGGATGACAAAGATGGCCTTTTATGATATTAACACCCACCTATTTTATTTGTATTATTTAATTTGTCATTATTTTCATTTGTTTCTTTGTTTATTCATTCATTCATTCATTCATTCATTCATTGTCTTTATTTAATATTATTGTTCAAAATGTCTATTGTTATTGCATTGCAATGAATTTCTGTACAGTCTTGGATCACAATGTTAGTAATGAAGTCCATAATGAACTACTTTAAATGGTTGTGTGCAGAATGTTTGTAAAGTCTTTTCAACAAAACAGCATAAACAATACAAACAAAAAAGGAACACATGAATGTTCAAAAATACCAGTGTAAAGTTGCTGCTTTATTCTGAACACTTCAGGACATCAACCATTGATCAACAGGTAAGAGTATTTTTTCCAATTGTTACAAGTTGTTAAATAAACAATTTTTCTAATCAGAACCTTTCTGTTTACAGCTACATCGAATGCCTTACTTTGACGATGACATCATCTTCATCATGAGGACAACATTCAATTCTACTGAACTCTACGCAAGAATTTGACTGCACAGAACATTCACCACAACAGCATACAACCATTACTCTTCTGGATGTTTGATTCAAGGCAAGTTGGTTTCATGGACTTCGTGGTCATTTTACTAAATACTGAATATAGTATATATGTGCATCAGTTTAGAAGCAATTCAGCTTCTGAACAACTGTAAGACTCTTTTTTAACTCTACTGACTGGACTGTGTTTGAACATCACAATGTTGATTTGTACAGCTCTGCTGTGCTTTTTTATATAAATATCTGCATTGATTATGTCACACAAAAAAAAATCTGTGTTATATGAGCATGTGGATACAACATATCAACGGATTATGCTATTTGATCTGCCATCCATGCTATACTTTTGCACCTGGAGCAAGGAGAAATGTGAATGTGATTTTTTCCATTATGAGGACACCTGTTGTGACTTTAATAGTATTATACTCTTCAGACACTTGTCCAAGATGTTTGCCCTCATCTTCCTATACATGACTTCTTATCAGGCAAAGCATAATCATCATAATTGATTTCAGGGAATAAGCAGAATGACCATCGTAATACCACTTGCAAAGAAGACTGCAGTAACCTGCCTTAAAGATTACAGCCCAGTGACTTTAACACTAGAAATCCAAAGCTGCTTGGAAAGACTGATCAAATCACCCACATCAAGCGTGATCCCCCACTCAATTTACACTGTGACCAATAAGCATATGGATATGTCAACAGAGGATGTTACTGTCTTCCATGCTATACTGTTGCACCTGGATAAACTGGGAATCTACGAATGGTTGCTATATGACGACACAAGCTCTGAATTTAATTCTATTATATTCCTCACAAACTTTTCCAAGATGTTTCACGTCATCTTCCTATGCATACAGGACTTCTTAACAAATTAACCATAATCATAATAATTGATTTCAGGGAATAAGCAGAATGACCATCGTGATGCCACTTGCAAAGAAGACTGGAATAACCTTCCTTAATGATTACAGCCCAGTGACTTTAACACAAGAAATCCAAAGCTGCTTGGAAAGACTGATCAAGTCAACCACATCAAGTGTGATCCCCTACTCAATTTACACTGTGACCAGTAAGCATATGGATATGTCAACAGATGATGCTACTTTCATGCTACTTTCTTCCATGCTATGCTGTTGCACCTGGAGCAAGGAGCAATATGGGGATTTTTCCAATATGAGGACACCTGTTTTGACTTTAATAGTATTATACCCTTCAGACTCTTGTCCAAGATGTTTGCCATCGTTTTCCTATTCATACAGGACTTCTTAACAGTCTAACCATAATCATAATAATTGATTTCAGGGAATAAGCAGAATGACCATCGTAATACCACTTGTAAAGAAGACTGGAATAACCTTCCTTAATGATTACAGGCCAGTGACTTTAACACAAGAAATCTAGAGCTGCTTGGAAAGTCTGATCAAGTCAACTACATCAAGTCTGAGCCCACACTCAATTTACACTGTGACCAATAAGCATATGGATATGTCAACAGATGATGCTACTTCCATGCTACTTTCTTCCATGCTATGCTGTTGCACCTGGAGCAAGGAGCAATATGGGGATTTTTCCAATATGAGGACACCTGTTCTGACTTTAATGTTATTATACTTCTCATAAACTTTTCCAAGATGTTTGCCCACATCCTCCTATGCATACAGGACTTCTTAAGCAAGTAACCAAAAACATTCAGGATGGGACACCAGTTTTCTAAAATGTTTGACCTAGACCTCCAACACAACATGTTTCTGTGTATAGAAATCTTCTTAAGAATTTAACCATGATCATTTAACATGGTCTCTAACTGCTTCCAGAAGATTGTTATGAGGACTTTCACACAAAGTATTGCATACCAGTCTACAACATCAATCAGAGACAGAAAAACCTCAGGAAAGTAAATCTGATCTGTCACAGCAGCTTCTGGTCTCCTTCTATCAGTGCTCCACTGGCAATGTCCTGGCCCACACAATAGTAGTATTATGCTGCTAAAAAACTGTATTATTACAGAAACTGTATTATTTGCAACTTCTAAATACATGTGTTTTTAAAAATATTCATTTACATATATTTGTATGAGCACAGTGTCAGTCAGTGCACTTTCATTTCATTAAAGAAAGTGTTTTAAGGTTGCTACTAAGAAAAATATAATATTCTTGATATGTTAATATGTTTGTATCTTTAATGTATTACTTTATATCTACCTTTTTGTTAATCAATGATTAATTTTTACTTTGAAAATGCATTTTACATGCACTAAAAACTAATGAATGAATAATGTTTTGTTTTTTCAACTTTATGTTTTTATTTATTTTATATTTCTATATTTTCTAACTTGAAATTATATCTCACAATTTTTTTAATTAATGTCAATTTTGTTTTAAAAGTATGTATTAACACAAATACAAAGACTTTATTGCTTTCATCAATAGAAACACCTAAAACTGCAGAAATTAATGAATGAATGAATGAATGAATAAGTTTTATTTGCAATTACTGCATATTTTTCAATTTTACTTTTCAAATGACTTCTTTTATATGAGTTTTGGACTTCTATGTATTTCAAAGCATTTTCTGACTGTAATGTATAAAAAGAACTGAAATGTAATCAATTCATTATTAATTTGTTCCTATATTTGTCTTATTTTTACTTTTGAATGTACTTGGATTTAAAATGTTTTTTTTTTTCATTCTGTAATGTCAAATCTTTTATATATATATATATATATATATATATATATATATATATATATATATATATATATATATATATATATACATATACAGACACATACATACAAACAGTTGAAATTGAATGAATGCCCGCTAATTAACAATTATTTTACAGGTTGATTTTTTTTTTTTTAATCAGTCATGTTTTTTGTCACACTCAACCTTTTTTTTTTGTACCTGTATGTTTAATTTGTTGGTTTGCTGTACATTTCTGCCTTAAAAGTATACAAACAACTAACTTACAATGAAACAAATATTTTGAATAATGTTGTTTTACCAGTTTTGCATTATGTACTTTGAATTAAAATGATTGTAACATTATAACATTGAATTATTTGTACCAATTCCTTCATTATTATTATCATCATAATTATAAGCAAATAAATTCTTAAACTCATTAACATACAATCACATGAATCTTGAGGACATAGATCATAAGGATAAAATCAAAGACGGTGAAATCCTGTCAGTTCTATTAAAAACATATATTAATTTTGACTTTCAGTGTTTATTACAGGCTTTCACCTTGTGTGTTTATTGGTCTGATGGTTTAAAAACCCATTTTGGGTTCATTTAACCCATCAGTAGCCATATAGGACATTTGAAAGTATATTATAATTAAATAAAACAGTCCACCATGTTTATTGATATATCAAGTCAATTCACCTTTATTTATATAGCGCTTTAGGTCTGATCTCCATGAAACTTTGCAAGCATGTTAACATTCATTTAACACATGTTTTCACCAAATTTTGTAAAGTTTTGAGCTTTGTTTAGGTTCTATAGACTGTTGGTTGTATTTGGCCATGCCCCTTTTCTAAATAAACCTGTTATAGCAACCAAAGGACCAATTTCACAATTTTTATTTTGATAGTTATTGATCTAGACAGTCCAGAGAATATTACTGCAGTGGCTTTTTTGACATTGACTGAAAAACCTAGGACTATAGTTTGCAAAAGTAGGTTTTCAACGTAATTGTGAACATTTTATGAACAATTGACATAACAGCAATAGTTCTTCAGACAAAGTTGTTCACTATCAGGAAGTCAATCAAATGATATGCATACTGAGTGGATGCAATAATGACAGCTCAAAACCAACTCAATATGTAACTAACAAAACACATTAATGATGGAGAATACACTCACAAACACAAATGAATGTTCATTAAGCATTATTACACACACACACACACACACACACACACACACGCACACACACACAAAGACATTTTGTTGCACATAAGAGATTTCTTTAATAAATGATAGGTGACAAAATGCTAACTGCAAATGTTTTTATTTTGATTGTTTATATAATGTTTCACTGTACTCATAATCTTGTATACTTATGAAATATGTTATATCTTTATAACTGAAGAGTTAAAATTTGATTAAATGTTAGTTGAAATGTTATAACAATGATTTAGTATCATCTACGTATGCTTTCACAAGCATAAAAAGTCATAAAAATAAAAAAACACTGTTCTGCTAAAATTAACACACGCACTAGCAGTCTTCTACTGCCATCTACTGGCTATAGTTGCAATTTCATGTTTCAAATAGACATGCATTGTTTTTAAGCTTTATAACTACTACATTGCCTTTTTTACCCAATCTCAATACAATATATGTTTGTTTAGAGTCATAGGATTATTAATTTACTTATGTTTGTACATTTTTGCTTTCTTTTTGGATTTATAAATTTTGGATAAAGTAGATCATGGTTTTTTAAATAATATCAAACATTTAAAGAAGAATTTGATTGACAGCAGTGTTCCTAGAGGCAAAGCTGTACCGCCAACCAATGGTCCGATTGGGCTGATTCTTTGTCAGGTTGTCCTCGATTTTTGCTCTATAATCTGACCAACTTTCAAGTCTCTAGGCCTTACGGTTTCGACTGCCCGTTTACACACACAAACACATGCACACACATTTTGTTGCACATAAAAGATTTCTGTAATAAATGATGGCTAATATAACATTTACTGAAGGTCCTTTTAAGAGTTTATATGTAATTTTCAGGTTGCAATGTAACCATATTCTGGCATAATTGTAAAAACTGATATGTCTGTTTGAACTAAATAGTAAACTTTGCCTAAACATGACTTTAAATGTATTACAGTGATTTTATTAGCATGAAGCCATAAGAAAACTCATAAACTACTGTTTCAGTTGATGAATGAGCCCATTATTGGTCTCGAGCTGCCATCTAGTGGTTAAAATTGCAATTTCATTCAGTTTAATGCACTATTGTGTTTTTTAACGTTTATATAGTTGTTATAGTGTTATTTTTTGCCCAATCTCTTGTAAATTTTGCCTTCTTGTTTAGAATGAAATTATGCATAATTTTATGAAGTAAAGAGTGCTTTCTTTGAGCATTTTTTAGGCTTTTTGTGTAAACTGTGTCAAGAACATATTTTTGAATGTCCCTGTTTGCTATCCAAATGCAAATGTTCAACATTTTTTGATAATTATTGACCAAGAGAGTCTGAAGAATTGTACTGCACTGATATTATTGAGTATGGGTAGAAAACCCAGGACGAGTTCACCCAAGTATGTTTTTTAAATTATCTCACGTATTAAAAGAACAGTTTGATTTACAACAGTTGTCCTAGAGGCAAAGTTGTTCAAAATAAGGAGATCTATCATATGATATGAAGATATAGTGTATATGTGACGATATTGATGTTTAATTGGGTTTTTAGTTCTATATACAATAGTAATATCATGTTTTTGACACCTTTTTAACTGTTATAGCGCCACCTATGGTCCGATCTTCATGAAACTTTGCATGCTTGTTAAGGGTCACCTCGTACATGTTGACACCCACTTTTGTAAAGTTTTGAGTTTTTGTTTAGTTTTAATAGGCTTTTGAGTACGTGTGGTCACACCCCTTTTCTAAATTAGCTGATTATAGCCAACCAAAGGACAAAATTCAACATTTTTTTGATAATTATTTATCTAGAGAGTCCAGAGAATATTACTGCAGTGGTTTGATCCAGATCGGGCGAAAAACCTAGGACTAGTTCGCAAAAGTATGTTTTTAACATATTTGTGAATAATTAATGAAGCATTTGATTGACAGCAATGGTTCTTGAGTCAAAATTTCTCTGCATGAGGGGATCTATCAAATGATATGTATCTTGTGTGGATGTCTGAAACGCCGCGTGATTACAGAGCCAAAAATACTCGTTAGCGCCAACTAGTGGCCGATTTCTTTCAAAATTCTTACAGACCTTTAGGGTCATGAGTCAAACATGCCCACCGAGTTTCGTTCCGATCGACCTCCGTAAACCTTGTCAAATAGGTCCTCAAACTTCATTGGCCAATGGCGGCCATGTTTTTTGAGATACGCCAATGTCCTCATAGATACTTGTGGCCCTTTGGTCCAAGACACTGCATACCAATTTTCAAGTCGATCGGACTAACGGCTGTGTATTTATAGCTGTTTATATGTTTTTTCCGCCTTATAGCGCCACCAAGTGGAAAAGCTCCGCAATTTTTTTCATTTGACCAAAGATTAAGCTTATACACACGTGTACCGAGTTTGGTGAAGATATCTCATTCCATCCAAAAGTTATAGCCGTTTTAGTAAAAGTGGCCCCGTCACTTTCGAACGTTTTGGTGGCCCTTTGCTACCGTGAGTCAAAAGTTCAACTTTTTTTTGATAATTATTGATATTCAGTGTCCAGAGAATATTTCTGCACTGGTTTGGTTCCGATCGGGCGAAAAACCTAGGACTAGTTCGCAAAAGTAGGTTTTGGACAAATTTCAAAATGGCGGAAAAATTTGCATACCGGAAATGAAATCGGAGATAGCCATTTTGTTTTGATTGAGCCAAGGATTCCAATGATATAAGACTCTTGAGTGTAGGACAAACGGTTTAGGAGTTATGATAGGTTTCGCGTTTCGGTGCGCTATAGCGCCACCTATGGTCCGATTGGGCTGATTCTTTGTGAGGTTCTCCTCGATTTTTGCTCTATCATCTGACCAAGTTTCAAGTCTCTAGGCCTTACGGTTTGGGCTGCCCGTTCAGTTTTACGGCAGAAAAATAATAATAATAATAATAATAATTAAAGCTGCAAGCAGCATTGAACGGGGTTCGAGTATTTAAGGCCTTTACGGCGTCTATACCGTTAAGGTGTTGGCCAACATGAAATATATGGCTGACACCAGAACATATCTTATGAAGAATACACTCACAAACAGAAACATACACAGAAACGAAGTGGTTAATTTATTGTGTTCATTAAGCATGATTACAGACACAGACAGATGCACGCATATTTTGTTGCACATAAGAGATTTGTACAATAAATGATAAGTGACAACATGCATAAGTCTTGTGTTTTTAAGATTTGATATATCATTGTCATGTTTCAGTGTAATCATAATCATGTGTAATTGTCAAATATGATATATCTGTATAAATTAAGTTTTAAACTTTGGCTAAATGTGATTTGAAAAGTTATATCAGTGATTTAGTATCATTTACATATAAATTCACAACTATATAAAGCCATTAAACCATACAGAGCACTGTTCTGGTAAATCTGTATGTGTAAGCCCATTAGTGGTATTCTACTGCCATCTAGTGGCTATAGTTGTATTTTTTTTGAAATAGAGGTGCATTGTTTTAAGCTTTATAACTATTAAATTGCCTTTTTTGCCCAGTGTCCATAAACATATGCTTGTTTTGAATCATTTGATACATAATTTTACTTAGGTTTGTGAATTTTTGTTTTATTTTAGTATTTGTAGACTTTAATCTACACTAGATAAAAAGCATATTATGAAATGGCCCTGTTATTGCTGTCCAAATGCAAATGTTCAACATTTTTTTGATAATTACTGACCAAGAGAGTCTGGAGAATTGTACTGCACTGAATTTATTGAGTATGGGTTGAAAACCCAGGACGAGTTCACCAAAGTATGTTTTTTTAATTATCTCACGTATTAAAAGAACAGTTTGATTGACAATATTGGTCCTTGAGGCAAAGATGTTCAGAATGAGGATATCTATCATATGATATGAAGATATAGTGTATATGTGAAGATATTGACGTTTAATTGGGTTTTAAGTTCTTTATACAATAGAAATATCATGTTTTTGACACCTTTTTAACTGTTATAGCGCCACCTATGGTCCGATCGTCATGAAACTTTGTATGCTTGTTAATGGTCATCTGCTACATGTTGTCCCCCATTTTCGTAAAGTTTTGAATTTTTGTTTAGCTTTTATAGGCTTTTGAGTATGTGTGGTCACACCCCCTTTTCTAAATTAGCCTATTATAGCCAAACAAAGGACAAAATTCAACATTTTTTTGATAATTATTGATATAGAGAGTCCAGAGAATATTACTGTAGTGGTTTGATCCAGATCAGGTGAAAAACCTAGGACTAGTTCGCAAAAGTAGGTTTTTAACATATTTGTGAATAATTAATGAAGGATTTGATTGACAGCAATGGTTCTTGAAGCAATTTTTCTCTGCATGAGGGGATCTATCAAATGATATGCATATTGTGTGGATGTGTGGAACGCCGCGCGATTACAGAGCCAAAAATACTCGTTAGCGCCAACTAGTGGCCGATTTCTTTAAAAATTCTTAAAGACCTTTAGGGGCATGAGACGAACATGCTCACCGAGTTTCGTTCTGATTGACCTCTGTTAACCTTGTCAAATAGGTGCTCCAACTTCATTGACCAATGGCGGCCATGTTTTTTGAGATACGCCAATGTCCTCATAGATACTTGTGGCCCTTTGGTCCAAGACACTGCATACCAAATTTCAAGTCGATCGGACTAACGGCTGTGTATTTATAGCTGTTTATATGTCTTTTACGCCTTATTGCGCCACCAAGTGGACAAGCTCCGCAATTTTTTTGATTTGACCAAAGATTAAGCTTATACACGTGTGTGTCGAGTTTGGTGAAGATATCTCATTCCATTCAAAAGTTATAGCCATTTTAGTAAAAGTGGCCCCGTCACTTTCGAACGTTTTGGTGGCCCTTTGCGACCGTGAGTCAAAAGTTCAACTTTTTTTTGATAATTATTGATATTCAGTGTCCAGAGAATATTTCTGCACTGGTTTGGTTCCGATCGGGCGAAAAACCTAGGACTAGTTCGCAAAAGTAGGTTTTGGACAAATTTCAAAATGGCGGAAAAATTTGCATACCGGAAATGAAATCGGAGATAGCCATTTTGTTTTGATTGAGCCAAGGATTCCAGTGATATAAGACACTTGAGTCTAGGACAAACGGTTTAGGAGTTATGATAGGTTTTGCGTTTCTGTTCGCTATAGCGCCACCTATGGTCCGATTGGGCTGATTCTTTGTGAGGTTCTCCTCGATTTTTGCTCTATCATCTGACCAAGTTTCAAGTCTCTAGGCCTTACGGTTTGGGCTGCCCGTTCAGTTTTACGGCAGAAAAATAATAATAATAATAATAATAATAATAAATATAGCTGCAAGCAGCAATTAACGGGGTTCGAGTATTTAAGGCCTTTATGGCTTCTACACTGGTAGGGTGTAGGCCAACATGAAATTGATGGCGGACACCAGAACATATCCATGATGAAGAGTACACTCACAAACAGAAACTTACATTGAAATGAAATGGTTAAACTGTTATGTTCATTAAGCATGATCACACACAGACAGATGCACACATATTTTGTTGCACATAAGAGATTTGTATAATAAATAAGTAACAAAATGCTTAAAACTTGCGTTTTTAAGATTTGATATATCATTGTCATGTTTCACTGTAATCATAATCATGTGTAATTGTCAAACATGATATATCTGTATAAATTAAGTTTTAAACTTTGGCTAAATGTGATTTGAAAAGTTATAACAGTGATTTAGTATCACTAACATATAAATTCAAAACTACATAAAGCCATTAAACCCTACAAAGCACTGTTCTATTAACATGTGTAAGCCCATTAGTGGTATTCTACTGCCATCTAGTGGCTATAGTTGTAATTTTATTGAAATAGAGGTACATTGTTTGTAAGCTTTATAACTATTAAATTGCCTTTTTTTGCCCAGTGTCCATAAACATATGCTTGTTTTGAATCATATGATTCATAATTTTACTTAGGTTTGTGAATTTTTGTTTTATTTTAGTATTTGTAGACTTTAATCTACACTAGATAAAAAACATATTATGAAATGGCTCTGTTATAGCTGTCCAAATGCAAATCTTCAACATTTTTTTGATAATTATTGACTAAGAGAGTCTGGAGAATTGTACTGCACTGATTTTATTGAGTATGGGTTGAAAACCCAGGACGAGTTCATCAAAGTATGTTTTTATATTTATTTCACGTATTAAAAGAACAGTTTGATTGACAACATTGGTCCAAGAGGCAAAGTTGTTCAGAATGAGGAGATCTATCATGTGATATGAAGATATAGTGTATATGTGAAGATATTGACGTTTAATTGGGTTTTTAGGTCTATATTCAATAGAAATATCATGTTTTTGACACCTTTTTAACTGTTATAGCGCCACCTATGGTCTGATCGTCATGAATCTTTGCATGCTTGTTGAGGGTCACCTGCTACATGTTGACACCCATTTTTGTAAAGTTTTGAGTTTTTGTTTAGTTTTAATAGGCTTTTGAGTATGTGTGGTCACACCCCCTTTTCTAAATTGGGCCATTATAGCCAACCAAAGGACAAAATTCAACATTTTTTTGATAATTATTGATCTAGACAGTCCAGAGAATATTACTGCAGTGGTTTGATCCAGATCGGGCGAAAAACCTAGGACTAGTTCGCAAAAGTAGGTTTTTAACAAATGTGTGAATAATTAATGAATGATTTGATTGACAGCAATGGTTCTTGAAGCAATTTTTCTCGGCATGAGGAGATCTATCAAATGATATGCATATTGTGTGGATGTGTGAAACGCCGCGCGATTACAGAGCCAAAAAACTCGTTAGCGCCAACTAGTGGCCGATTTCTTTCAAAATTCTTGCAGACCTTTAGGGCCGTGAGTCGAACATTCTCACCGAGTTTCGTTCTGATTGACCTCCGTTAACCTTGTCAAATAGGTGCTCAAACTTCAATTGCCAATGGCGGCCATGTTTTTTGAGATACGCCAATGTCCTCATAGATACTTGTGGCCCTTTGGCCCAAGACACTGCATACCAATTTTCAAGTCGATCGGACTAACGGCTGTGTATTTATAGCTGTTTATATGTCTTCTCCGCCTTATAGCGCCACCAAGTGGACAAGCTCCGCAATTTTTTTGATTTGACCAAAGATTCAGCTTATACACGTGTGTGTCGAGTTTGGTGAAGATATCTCATTCCATTCAAAAGTTATAGCCATTTTAGTAAAAGTGGCCCCGTCACTTTCGAACGTTTTTGTGGCCCTTTGCGACCGTGAGTCAAAAGTTCAACTTTTTTTTGATAATTATTGATATTCAGTGTCCAGAGAATATTTCTGCACTGGTTTGGTTCCGATCGGGCGAAAAACCTAGGACTAGTTTGCAAAAGTAGGTTTTGGACAAATTTCAAAATGGCGGAAAAATTTGCATACCGGAAATGAAATCGGAGATAGCCATTTTGTTTTGATTGAGCCAAGGATTCCAGTGATATAAGACACTTGAGTCTAGGACAAACGGTTTAGGAGTTATGATAGGTTTCGCGTTTCTGTTCGCTATAGCGCCACCTATGGTCCGATTGGGCTGATTCTTTGTGAGGTTCTCCTCGATTTTTGCTCTATCATCTGACCAAGTTTCAAGTCTCTAGGCCTTACGGTTTGGGCTGCCCGTTCAGTTTTACGGCAGAAAAATAATAATAATAATAATAATTAAAGCTGCAAGCAGCATTGAGCGGGGTTCGAGTATTTAAGGCCTTTACGGCTTCTATACTGTTAGGGTGTTGGCCAACATAAAATACATGGTTGACACCAGAACATATCCATTACGAAGAATACACTCACAAACAGAAACATACACAGAAATGAAATGGTTAAACTATTGTGTTCATTAAGCATGATTACAGAGACAGACATATGCACACATATTTTGTTGCACATAAGAGATTTGTACAATAAATGATAAGTGACAACATGCTTAAGTCTTGTGTTTTTAAGATTTGATATATCATTGTCATGTTTCACTGTAATCATAATCATGTGTAATTGTCAAATATGATATATCTGTATAAATTAAGTTTTAAACTTTGGCTTAATGTGATTTGAAAAGTTATAAAAGTGATTTAGTATCACTTACATATAAATTCAAAACTAAATACAGCCATTAAACCCTACAAAGCACTGTTCTATTAACATGTGTAAGCCCAATAGTGGTATTCTACTGCCATCTAGTGGCTATAGTTGTAATTTTATTGAAATAGAGGTGCATTGTTTTTAAGCTTTATAACTATTAAATTGCCTTTTTTGCCATAAATATATACTTGTTTTGAATCATATGATACATAATTTTACTTAGGTTTGTGAATTTTTGTTTTATTTAAGTATTTGTAGACTTTAATCTACACTAGATAAAAAGCATATTATGAAATGGCCCTGTTATAGCTGTCCAAATGCAAATGTTCAACTTTTTTTGATAATTACTGACCAAGAGAGTCTGGAGAATTGTACTGCAGTGATTTTATTGACTATGGGTTCAAAACCCAGGACGAGTTCACCAAAGTATGTTTTTTAAATTATCTCACGTATTAAAAGAACAGCTTGATTGACAACAGTGGTCCTAGAGGCAAAGTTGTTCAGAATGAGGAGATGTATCATATGATATGAAGATATAGTGTATATGTGAATATTTGGACGTTTCATTGGGTTTTTAGTTCTTTATACAATAGAAATATCATGTTTTTGACACCTTTTTAACTGTTATAGCGCCACCTATTGTCTAATCTTCATGAAACTTTGCATGCTTATTAAGAGTCATGGGGTACACGTTGTCACCAATTTTTGTAAAGTTTTGAGTTTTTGTTTAGGTTTTATTGGCTTTTGGATATATATTACCACGCCCCCTTTACTAAATGAGCCAATTATAGCCAACCAAAAGACAGAATTCAACATTTTTTTGATAATTATTGATCTAGAGAGTCCAGATAATATTACTGCAGTGGTTTGATCCAGATCGGGCAAAAAACCTAGGACTAGTTCGCAAAAGTAGGTTTTTAACAAATGTGTGAATAATTAATGAATGATTTGATTGACAGCAATGGTTCTTGAAGCAATTTTTCTCGGCATGAGGAGATCTATCAAATGATATGCATATTGTGTGGATGTGTGAAACGCCGCGCGATTACAGAGCCAAAAAACTCGTTAGCGCCAACTAGTGGCCGATTTCTTTCAAAATTCTTGCAGACCTTTAGGGCCGTGAGTCGAACATGCTGACCGAGTTTCGTTCTGATTGACCTCCGTTAACCTTGTCAAATAGGTGCTCAAACTTCAATTGCCAATGGCGGCCATGTTTTTTGAGATACGCCAATGTCCTCATAGATACTTGTGGCCCTTTGGCCCAAGACACTGCATACCAATTTTCAAGTCGATCGGACTAACGGCTGTGTATTTATAGCTGTTTATATGTCTTCTCCGCCTTATAGCGCCACCAAGTGGACAAGCTCCGCAATTTTTTTGATTTCACCAAAGATTCAGCTTATACACGTGTGTGTCGAGTTTGGTGAAGATATCTCATTCCATTCAAAAGTTATAGCCATTTTAGTAAAAGTGGCCCCGTCACTTTCGAACGTTTTTGTGGCCCTTTGCAACCGTGAGTCAAAAGTTCAACTTTTTTTTGATAATTATTGATATTCAGTGTCCAGAGAATATTTCTGCACTGGTTTGGTTCCGATCGGGCGAAAAACCTAGGACTAGTTCGCAAAAGTAGGTTTTGGACAAATTTCAAAATGGCGGAAAAATTTGCATACCGGAAATGAAATCGGAGATAGCCATTTTGTTTTGATTGAGCCAAGGATTCCAGTGATATAAGACACTTGAGTCTAGGACAAACGGTTTAGGAGTTATGATAGGTTTCGCGTTTCTGTTCGCTATAGCGCCACCTATGGTCCGATTGGGCTGATTCTTTGTGAGGTTCTCCTCGATTTTTGCTCTATCATCTGACCAAGTTTCAAGTCTCTAGGCCTTACGGTTTGGGCTGCCCGTTCAGTTTTACGGCAGAAAAATAATAATAATAATAATAATAATAATAATAAAAATCCTAACAAAAACAATAGGGATTCAGTGCTACGCACTCGAACCCCTAATAAAAATCCTAACAAAAACAATAGGGATTCAGTGCTACGCACTCGAACCCCTAAATATAGCTGCAAGCAGCAATTAACGGGGTTCGAGTATTTAAGGCCTTTATGGCTTCTATACTGGTAGGATGTAGGCCAACATGAAATACATGACTGACACCAGAACATATCCATGATGAAGAGTACACTCACAAACAGAAACATACACAGAAATGAAATGGTTAAACTGTTATGTTCTTTAAGCATGATCACACACAGACATATTTTGGTGCACATAAGAGATTTGTATAATAAATAAGTAACAAAATGCTTAAAACTTGCGTTTTTAAGATTTTATATATCATTGTCATGTTTCACTGTAATCATAATCATGTGTAATTGTCAAATATGATATATCTGTATAAATTAAGTTTCAAACTTTGGCTTAATGTGATTTGAAAAGTTATAACAGTGATTTAGTATCATTTACATATAAATTCAAAACTATATAAAGCCATCAAACCATACAAAGCACTGTTCAAGCAATATGTGTAAAGCCCATTAGTGGTATTCTACTGCCCTCTAGTGGCTATAGTTGTAATTTTGTTCAAATAAAAGGTGAATTGTTTTTAAGCTTTATGACTATTAAATTGCCTTTTTTTGCTCAGTGTCCATAAACAAATGCTTGTTTTGAATCACATGATACATAATTTTACTTAGGTTTGTGAATTTTTGCTTTATTTTAGTAATTTTATACTTTAATCTACACTAGATAAAAAAGCTTATTATGAAATGGCTCTGTTATAGCTGTCCAAATGCAAATCTTTAACATTTCTTTGATAATTATTGACTAAGAGAGTCTGGAGAATTGTACTGCACTGATTTTATTGAGTATGGGTGGAAAACCCAGGACGAGTTCACTAAAGTATGTTTTTAAAATCATCTCACGTATTAAAAGAACAGTTTGATTGACAACATTGGTTCTAGAGGCAAAGTTGTTCAGAATGAGGAGATCTATCATATGATATGAAGATATATTGTATATGTGAAGATATCGACGTTTAATTGGGTTTTTAGTTCAATATACAGTAGAAATATCATGTTTTTTTCACAATTTTAACTGTTATAGCGCCACCTATGGTCCGATCGTCATGAAACTTCACATGCTTGTTAAGGGTCATCGGGTACATGTTGTCACCAATTGTCGTAAAGTTTTGAGTTTTTGTTTAGTTTTTATAGGCTTTTGAGTATGTGTGGTCACACCCCCTTTTCTAAATTAGCCCATTATAGCCAACCAAAGGACAAAATTCAACATTTTTTTGATAATTATTGATCTAGAGAGTCCAGAGAATATTACTGCAGTGGTTTGATCCAGATCGGGCGAAAAACCTAGGACTAGTTCGCAAAAGTAGGTTTTTAACATATTTGTGAATAATTAATGAAGGATTTGATTGAGAGCAATGGTTCTTGAGGCAAAGTTTCTCTGCATGAGGGGATCTATCAAATGATATTCATATTGTGTGGATGTGTGAAACGCAGCGCGATTACAGAGCCAAAAAACTCGATAGCGCCAACTAGTGGCCGATTTCTTTCAAAATTCTTACACACCTTTAGGGTCATGAGTTGAACATGCTCACCGAGTTTCGTTCTGATTGACCTCCGTTAACCTTGTCAAATAGGTGCTCAAACTTCATTGGCCAATGGCGGCCATGTTTTTTGAGATACGCCAATGTCCTCATAGACACTTGTGCCCCTTTGGTCCAAGTCACTGCATACCAATTTTCAAGTCGATCGGACTAATGGCTGTGTATTTATAACTGTTTATATGCTTTTTCCGCATTATAGCGCCACCAAGTGGACAAGCTCCGCAATTTTTTTGATTTGACCAAAGATTAAGCTTATACACCTGTGTGTCGAGTTTTGTGAAGATATCTCATTCCATTCAAAAGTTATAGCCATTTTAGTAAAAGTGGCCCCGTCACTTTCGAACGTTTTGGTGGCCCTTTGCGACCGTGAGTCAAAAGTTCAACTTTTTTTTGATAATTATTGATATTCAGTGTCCAGAGAATATTTCTGCACTGGTTTGGTTCCGATCGGGCAAAAAACCTAGGACTAGTTCGCAAAAGTAGGTTTTGGACAAATTTCAAAATGGCGGAAAAATTTGCATACCGGAAATGAAATCGGAGATAGCCATTTTGTTTTGATTGAGCCAAGGATTCCAATGATATAAGACACTTGAGTCTAGGACAAACGGTTTAGGAGTTATGATAGGTTTCGCGTTTCTGTTCGCTATAGCGCCACCTATGGTCCGATTGGGCTGATTCTTTGTGAGGTTCTCCTCGATTTTTGCTCTATCATCTGACCAAGTTTCAAGTCTCTAGGCCTTACGGTTTGGGCTGCCCGTTCAGTTTTACGGCAGAAAAATAATAATAATAATAATTAAAGCTGCAAGCAGCATTTACCGGGGTTCGAGTGTTTAAGGCCTTTACGGCGTCTATACCGTTAAGGTGTTGGCCAACATGAAATATATGGCTGACACCAGAACATATCCATTACGAAGAATACACTCACAAACAGAAACATACACAGAAATGAAATGGTTAAACTATTGTGTTGATTAAGCATGATTACAGACACAGACAGATGCACACTTATTTTGTTGCACATAAGAGATTTGTACAATAAATGATAAGTGACAACATGCTTAAAACTTGTGTTTTTAAGATTTGATATATCATTGTCATGTTTCACTATTATCATAATCATGTGTAATTGTCAATTTTGATATATCTTTATAAATTAAGTTTTAAACTTTGGCTAAATGTGATTTGAAAAGCTATAACAGTGATTTAGTATCACTTACATATCAATTCAAACCTACATAAAGCCATTAAACCATACAAAGCACTGTTCTATTAACATGTGTAAGCCCATTAGTGGTATTCTACTGCCATCTAGTGGCTATAGTTGTAATTTTGTTGAAATAGAGGTGCATTGTTTTAAGCTTTATAAGTATTAAATTGCCTTTTTTTGCCCAGTGTCCATAAACATATGCTTGTTTTGAATCATATGATATATAATTTTACTTAGGTTTGTGAATTTTTGTTTTATTTTAGTATTTGTAGACTTTAATGTACACTAGATAAAAAGCATATTATGAAATGGCCCTGTTATAGCTGTCCAAATGCAAATGTTCAACATTTTTTTGATAATTACTGACCAAGAGAGTCTGGAGAATTGTACTGCACTGATTTTTTTTTGAGTATGGGTTGAAAACCCAGGACGAGTTCACCAAAGTATGTTTTTTAAATGATCTCACGTTTTAAAAGAACAGTTTGATTGACAACATTGGTCCTAGAGGCAAAGTTGTTCAGAATGAGGAGATCTATCATATGATATGAAGATATAGTGTATATGTGAAGATATTGACGTTTAATTGGGTTTTTTGTTCTATATACAATAGAAACATCATGTTTTTGACACCTTTTTAACTGTTATAGCGCCACCTATGGTCCGATCGTCATGAAACTTTGCATCCTTGTTGAGGGTCACCTGGTACATGTTGACACCAATTTTTGTAAAGTTTTGAGTTTTTGTTTAGTTTTTATAGGCTTTTGAGTATGTGTGGTCACACCCCCTTTTCTAAATTAGCCCATTATAGCCAACAAAAGGACAAAATTCAACATTTTTTTGATAATTATTCATCTAGAGAGTCCAGAGAATATTACTGCAGTGGTTTGATCGAGATCGGGTAAAAAACCTAGGACTAGTTCGCAAAAGTAGGTTTTTAACATATTTGTGAATAATTAATGAACGGTTTGATTGACAGCAATGGTTCTTGAGGCAAATTTTCTTGGCATGAGGAGAGCTATCAAATGATATGAATAATGTGTGGATGTGTGAAACGTCACGCGATAACAGAGCCAAAAAATCTCGTTAGCGCCAACTAGTGGCCGATTTCTTTCAAAATTCTTACAGACCTTTAAGGCCGTGAGTCGAACATGCCCACCGAGTTTCGTCCCGATTGACCTCCGTTAACCTTGTCAAATAGGTGCTCAAACTTCATTGGCCAATGGCGGCCATGTTTTTTGAGATACGCCAATGTCCTCATAGACACTTGTGCCCCTTTGGTCCAAGTCACTGCATACCAATTTTCAAGTTGATCGGACTAACGGCTGTGTATTTATAGTCAATAATATGTTTTTTCCGATTTATAGCGCCACCAAGTGTTCAAGCTCCGCATTTTTTTTTATTTGACCAAAGATTAAGCTTATACACATGTGTACCGAGTTTGGTAAAGATATCTCATTCCATTCAAAAGTTATAGCCATTTTAGTAAAAGTGACCCCTCACTTTCAAACGTTTTGGTGGTGCTTTGCGACCGTGAGTGAAAAATTCAACTTTTTTTTGATAATTATTGATATTCAGTGTCCAGAGAATATTTCTGCACTGGTTTGGTTCCGATCGGGTGAAAAACCTAGGACTAGTTCGCAAAAGTAGGTTTCGGCTTCACGTCCATTTTTCGGGGTCAACCGTGCGTCGCAACTCAAAAATTTTGTAATACACTTTTGTTCGGCCTGACCCAAGGAACGCAACGATGTAAAGTTTTTCAGTCTACGACAAACGGTTTACGAGATTATGGCAAAAAATGACTTTTTTGCGCTGTAGCGCCACCTATAGTCCGATTGGGGCGAGTCTATGTATCCTCGATTCTGGCCGGAGTCCCGACAATCTGACCAAGTTTCAAGTCTCTAGGCCTTACGGTTTGGGCTGCACGTTCAGTTTTAGGGCGGAATAATAATAATAAAAATCCTAACAAATACAATAGGGATTCAGTGCTACGCACTCGAACCCCTAATAATAATAATAAAAATCCTAACAAAAACAATAGGGATTCAGTGCTACGCACTCGAACCCCTAATTAAAGCTGCAAGCAGCATTTACCGGGGTTCGAGTGTTTAAGGCCTTTACGGCGTCTATACCGTTAAGGTGTTGGCCAACACGAAATATATGGCTGACACCAGAACATATCCATTACGAAGAATACACTCACAAACAGAAACATACACAGAAATGAAATGGTTAAACTATTGTGTTGATTAAGCATGATTACAGACACAGACAGATATTTTGCACACATATTTTGTTGCACATAAGAGATTTGTACAATAAATGATAAGTGACAACATGCTTAAAACTTGTGTTTTTAAGATTTGATATATCATTGTCATGTTTCACTGTAATCATAATCATGTGTAATTGTCAAATATGATATATCTGTATAAATTAAGTTTTAAACTTTGGCTAAATGTGATTTGAAAAGTTATAACAGTGATTTAGTATCACTTACATATCAATTCAAAACTATATAAAGCCATTAAACCATACAAAGCACTGTTCTGCTAAATCTGTATGTGTAAGCCCATTAGTGGTATTCTACTGCCATCTAGTGGCTATAGTTGTAATTTGGTTGAAATAGAGGTGCATTGTTTTAAGCTTTATAACTATTAAATTGCCTTTTTTTGCCCAGTGTCCATAAACATATGCTTGTTTTGAATCATATGATATATAATTTTACTTAGGTTTGTGAATTTTTGTTTTATTTTAGTATTTGTAGACTTTAATGTACACTAGATAAAAAGCATATTATGAAATGGCCCTGTTATAGCTGTCCAAATGCAAATGTTCAACAGTTTTTTGATAATTACTGACCAAGAGAGTCTGGAGAATTGTACTGCACTGATTTTTTTGAGTATGGGTTGAAAAGCCAGGACGAGTTCACCAAAGTATGTTTTTTAAATGATCTCACGTTTTAAAAGAACAGTTTGATTGACAACATTGGTCCTAGAGGCAAAGTTGTTCAGAATGAGGAGATCTATCATATGATATGAAGATATAGTGTATATGTGAATATTGGACGTTTCATTGGGTTTTTAGTTCTTTATACAATAGAAATATCATGTTTTTGACACCTTTTTAACTGTTATAGCGCCACCTATGGTCCGATCTTCATGAAACTTTGCATGCTTGTTGAAGGTCACCTGGTACATATTGACACCCATTTTTGTAAAGTTTTGAGTTTTTGTTTAGTTTTTATAGGCTTTTGAGTATGTCTGGTCACACCCCCTTTTCTAAATTAGCCCATTATAGCCAACCAAAGGACAAAATTCAACATTTTTTTGATAATTATTGATCTAGAGAGTCCAGAGAATATTACTGCAGTGGTTTGATCCAGATCGGGCGAAAAACCTAGGACTAGTTCGCAAAAGTAGGTTTTTAACATATTTGTGAATAATTAATGAACGATTTGATTGACAGCAATGGTTCTTGAAGCAATTTTTCTCGGCATGAGGAGATCTATCAAATGATATGCATATTGTGTGGATGAGTGAAACGCCGCGCGATTACAGAGCCAAAAAACTCGTTAGCGCCAACTAGTGGCCGATTTCTTTCAAAATTCTTACAGACCATTAGGGGCGTGAGTCAAACATGGCCACCGAGTTTCGTTCCGATCGACCTCCGTTAACCTTGTCAAATAGGTGCTCAAACTTCATTGGCCAATGGCGGCCATGTTTTTTGAGATACGCCAATGTCCTCATAGACACTTGTGCCGCTTTGGTCCAAGACACTGCATACCAATTTTGAAGTCGATCGGACTAACGGCTGTGTATTTATAGTCAATAATATGTTTTTTCCGTTTTATAGCGCCACCAAGTGTTCAAGCTCCGCAATTTTTTTGATTTGACCAAGGATCGAGCTTATACACATGCGTACCGAGTTTGGTGAAGATATCTCATTCCGTTCAAAAGTTATAGCCATTTTAGTAAAAGTGGCCCCGTCGGTTACGGACGTTTTGGTGGCCCTTTGCGACCATGAGTCAAACATTCCACTTTTTTTTGATAATTATTGATATTCAGTGTCCAGAGAATATTCCTGCACTGGTTTGGTTCCGATCGGGTGAAAAACCTAGGACTAGTTCGCAAAAGTAGGTTTCGGCTTCACGTCCATTTTTCGGGGTCAACCGTGTGCCGCAGCTCAAAAATTCCGTAATACACTTTTGTTCGGCCTGACCCAAGGATCGCAGCGATGTAAAGTTTTTGAGTCTACGACAAGCGGTTTACGAGATTATGGCCATAATGTCAAAAATTTTAGTTTTTTGCGCTGTAGCGCCACCTATGGTCCGATTGGGCTGATACTTTGATAGGTTCTCCTCGATTTTTGCTCTATCTTTTGACCAAGTTTCAAGTCTCTAGGCCTTACGGTTTGGGCTGCACATTCAGTTTTACGGCGGAAAAATAATAATAATAAAAATCCTAACAATTACAATAGGGTTTCAGTGCTACGCACTCGAACCCCTAAATATAGCTGCAAGCAGCAATTAACGGGGTTCGAGTATTTAAGGCCTTTATGGCTTCTACACTGGTAGGGTGTAGGCCAACATGAAATTGATGGCGGACACCAGAACATATCCATGATGAAGAGTACACTCACAAACAGAAACTTACTTTGAAATGAAATGGTTAAACTGTTATGTTCATTAAGCATGATCACACACAGACAGATGCACACATATTTTGTTGCACATAAGAGATTTGTATAATAAATAAGTAACAAAATGCTTAAAACTTGCGTTTTTAAGATTTGATATATCATTGTCATGTTTCACTGTAATCATAATCATGTGTAATTGTCAAACATGATATATCTGTATAAATTAAGTTTTAAACTTTGGCTAAATGTGATTTGAAAAGTTATAACAGTGATTTAGTATCACTAACATATAAATTCAAAACTACATAAAGCCATTAAACCCTACAAAGCACTGTTCTATTAACATGTGTAAGCCCATTAGTGGTATTCTACTGCCATCTAGTGGCTATAGTTGTAATTTTATTGAAATAGAGGTACATTGTTTGTAAGCTTTATAACTATTAAATTGCCTTTTTTTGCCCAGTGTCCATAAACATATGCTTGTTTTGAATCATATGATTCATAATTTTACTTAGGTTTGTGAATTTTTGTTTTATTTTAGTATTTGTAGACTTTAATCTACACTAGATAAAAACATATTATGAAATGGCTCTGTTATAGCTGTCCAAAAGCAAATCTTCAACATTTTTTTGATAATTATTGACTAAGAGAGTCTGGAGAATTGTACTGCACTGATTTTATTGAGTATGGGTTGAAAACCCAGGACGAGTTCATCAAAGTATGTTTTTATATTTATTTCACGTATTAAAAGAACAGTTTGATTGACAACATTGGTCCAAGAGGCAAAGTTGTTCAGAATGAGGAGATCTATCATGTGATATGAAGATATAGTGTATATGTGAAGATATTGACGTTTAATTGGGTTTTTAGGTCTATATTCAATAGAAATATCATGTTTTTGACACCTTTTTAACTGTTATAGCGCCACCTATGGTCTGATCGTCATGAATCTTTGCATGCTTGTTGAGGGTCACCTGCTACATGTTGACACCCATTTTTGTAAAGTTTTGAGTTTTTGTTTAGTTTTAATAGGCTTTTGAGTATGTGTGGTCACACCCCCTTTTCTAAATTGGGCCATTATAGCCAACCAAAGGACAAAATTCAACATTTTTTTGATAATTATTGATCTAGACAGTCCAGAGAATATTACTGCAGTGGTTTGATCCAGATCGGGCGAAAAACCTAGGACTAGTTCGCAAAAGTAGGTTTTTAACAAATGTGTGAATAATTAATGAATGATTTGATTGACAGCAATGGTTCTTGAAGCAATTTTTCTCGGCATGAGGAGATCTATCAAATGATATGCATATTGTGTGGATGTGTGAAACGCCGCGCGATTACAGAGCCAAAAAACTCGTTAGCGCCAACTAGTGGCCGATTTCTTTCAAAATTCTTGCAGACCTTTAGGGCCGTGAGTCGAACATGCTCACCGAGTTTCGTTCTGATTGACCTCCGTTAACCTTGTCAAATAGGTGCTCAAAGTTCAATTGCCAATGGCGGCCATGTTTTTTGAGATACGCCAATGTCCTCATAGATACTTGTGGCCCTTTGGCCCAAGACACTGCATACCAATTTTCAAGTCGATCGGACTAACGGCTGTGTATTTATAGCTGTTTATATGTCTTCTCCGCCTTATAGCGCCACCAAGTGGACAAGCTCCGCAATTTTTTTGATTTGACCAAAGATTCAGCTTATACACGTGTGTGTCGAGTTTGGTGAAGATATCTCATTCCATTCAAAAGTTATAGCCATTTTAGTAAAAGTGGCCCCGTCACTTTCGAACGTTTTTGTGGCCCTTTGCGACCGTGAGTCAAAAGTTCAACTTTTTTTTGATAATTATTGATATTCAGTGTCCAGAGAATATTTCTGCACTGGTTTGGTTCCGATCGGGCGAAAAACCTAGGACTAGTTCGCAAAAGTAGGTTTTGGACAAATTTCAAAATGGCGGAAAAATTTGCATACCGGAAATGAAATCGGAGATAGCCATTTTGTTTTGATTGAGCCAAGGATTCCAGTGATATAAGACACTTGAGTCTAGGACAAACGGTTTAGGAGTTATGATAGGTTTCGCGTTTCTGTTCGCTATAGCGCCACCTATGGTCCGATTGGGCTGATTCTTTGTGAGGTTCTCCTCGATTTTTGCTCTATCATCTGACCAAGTTTCAAGTCTCTAGGCCTTACGGTTTGGGCTGCCCGTTCAGTTTTACGGCAGAAAAATAATAATAATAATAATAATAATAATAATAAATATAGCTGCAAGCAGCAATTAACGGGGTTCGAGTATTTAAGGCCTTTATGGCTTCTACACTGGTAGGGTGTAGGCCAACATGAAATTGATGGCGGACACCAGAACATATCCATGATGAAGAGTACACTCACAAACAGAAACTTACATTGAAATGAAATGGTTAAACTGTTATGTTCATTAAGCATGATCACACACAGACAGATGCACACATATTTTGTTGCACATAAGAGATTTGTATAATAAATAAGTAACAAAATGCTTAAAACTTGCGTTTTTAAGATTTGATATATCATTGTCATGTTTCACTGTAATCATAATCATGTGTAATTGTCAAACATGATATATCTGTATAAATTAAGTTTTAAACTTTGGCTAAATGTGATTTGAAAAGTTATAACAGTGATTTAGTATCACTAACATATAAATTCAAAACTACATAAAGCCATTAAACCCTACAAAGCACTGTTCTATTAACATGTGTAAGCCCATTAGTGGTATTCTACTGCCATCTAGTGGCTATAGTTGTAATTTTATTGAAATAGAGGTACATTGTTTGTAAGCTTTATAACTATTAAATTGCCTTTTTTTGCCCAGTGTCCATAAACATATGCTTGTTTTGAATCATATGATTCATAATTTTACTTAGGTTTGTGAATTTTTGTTTTATTTTAGTATTTGTAGACTTTAATCTACACTAGATAAAAAACATATTATGAAATGGCTCTGTTATAGCTGTCCAAATGCAAATCTTCAACATTTTTTTGATAATTATTGACTAAGAGAGTCTGGAGAATTGTACTGCACTGATTTTATTGAGTATGGGTTGAAAACCCAGGACGAGTTCATCAAAGTATGTTTTTATATTTATTTCACGTATTAAAAGAACAGTTTGATTGACAACATTGGTCCAAGAGGCAAAGTTGTTCAGAATGAGGAGATCTATCATGTGATATGAAGATATAGTGTATATGTGAAGATATTGACGTTTAATTGGGTTTTTAGGTCTATATTCAATAGAAATATCATGTTTTTGACACCTTTTTAACTGTTATAGCGCCACCTATGGTCTGATCGTCATGAATCTTTGCATGCTTGTTGAGGGTCACCTGCTACATGTTGACACCCATTTTTGTAAAGTTTTGAGTTTTTGTTTAGTTTTAATAGGCTTTTGAGTATGTGTGGTCACACCCCCTTTTCTAAATTGGGCCATTATAGCCAACCAAAGGACAAAATTCAACATTTTTTTGATAATTATTGATCTAGACAGTCCAGAGAATATTACTGCAGTGGTTTGATCCAGATCGGGCGAAAAACCTAGGACTAGTTCGCAAAAGTAGGTTTTTAACAAATGTGTGAATAATTAATGAATGATTTGATTGACAGCAATGGTTCTTGAAGCAATTTTTCTCGGCATGAGGAGATCTATCAAATGATATGCATATTGTGTGGATGTGTGAAACGCCGCGCGATTACAGAGCCAAAAAACTCGTTAGCGCCAACTAGTGGCCGATTTCTTTCAAAATTCTTGCAGACCTTTAGGGCCGTGAGTCGAACATGCTCACCGAGTTTCGTTCTGATTGACCTCCGTTAACCTTGTCAAATAGGTGCTCAAACTTCAATTGCCAATGGCGGCCATGTTTTTTGAGATACGCCAATGTCCTCATAGATACTTGTGGCCCTTTGGCCCAAGACACTGCATACCAATTTTCAAGTCGATCGGACTAACGGCTGTGTATTTATAGCTGTTTATATGTCTTCTCCGCCTTATAGCGCCACCAAGTGGACAAGCTCCGCAATTTTTTTGATTTGACCAAAGATTCAGCTTATACACGTGTGTGTCGAGTTTGGTGAAGATATCTCATTCCATTCAAAAGTTATAGCCATTTTAGTAAAAGTGGCCCCGTCACTTTCGAACGTTTTTGTGGCCCTTTGCGACCGTGAGTCAAAAGTTCAACTTTTTTTTGATAATTATTGATATTCAGTGTCCAGAGAATATTTCTGCACTGGTTTGGTTCCGATCGGGCGAAAAACCTAGGACTAGTTCGCAAAAGTAGGTTTTGGACAAATTTCAAAATGGCGGAAAAATTTGCATACCGGAAATGAAATCGGAGATAGCCATTTTGTTTTGATTGAGCCAAGGATTCCAGTGATATAAGACACTTGAGTCTAGGACAAACGGTTTAGGAGTTATGATAGGTTTCGCGTTTCTGTTCGCTATAGCGCCACCTATGGTCCGATTGGGCTGATTCTTTGTGAGGTTCTCCTCGATTTTTGCTCTATCATCTGACCAAGTTTCAAGTCTCTAGGCCTTACGGTTTGGGCTGCCCGTTCAGTTTTACGGCAGAAAAATAATAATAATAATAATAATAATAATAATAATAATAAAAATCCTAACAAAAACAATAGGGATTCAGTGCTACGCACTCGAACCCCTAAAAATCCTAACAAAAACAATAGGGATTCAGTGCTACGCACTCGAACCCCTAATTAAAGCTGCAAGCAGCATTGAGCGGGGTTCGAGTATTTAAGGCCTTTACGGCTTCTATACTGTTAGGGTGTTGGCCAACATAAAATACATGGTTGACACCAGAACATATCCATTACGAAGAATACACTCACAAACAGAAACATACACAGAAATGAAATGGTTAAACTATTGTGTTCATTAAGCATGATTACAGAGACAGACATATGCACACATATTTTGTTGCACATAAGAGATTTGTACAATAAATGATAAGTGACAACATGCTTAAGTCTTGTGTTTTTAAGATTTGATATATCATTGTCATGTTTCACTGTAATCATAATCATGTGTAATTGTCAAATATGATATATCTGTATAAATTAAGTTTTAAACTTTGGCTTAATGTGATTTGAAAAGTTATAAAAGTGATTTAGTATCACTTACATATAAATTCAAAACTAAATACAGCCATTAAACCCTACAAAGCACTGTTCTATTAACATGTGTAAGCCCAATAGTGGTATTCTACTGCCATCTAGTGGCTATAGTTGTAATTTTATTGAAATAGAGGTGCATTGTTTTTAAGCTTTATAACTATTAAATTGCCTTTTTTGCCATAAATATATACTTGTTTTGAATCATATGATACATAATTTTACTTAGGTTTGTGAATTTTTGTTTTATTTAAGTATTTGTAGACTTTAATCTACACTAGATAAAAAGCATATTATGAAATGGCCCTGTTATAGCTGTCCAAATGCAAATGTTCAACTTTTTTTGATAATTACTGACCAAGAGAGTCTGGAGAATTGTACTGCAGTGATTTTATTGACTATGGGTTCAAAACCCAGGACGAGTTCACCAAAGTATGTTTTTTAAATTATCTCACGTATTAAAAGAACAGCTTGATTGACAACAGTGGTCCTAGAGGCAAAGTTGTTCAGAATGAGGAGATGTATCATATGATATGAAGATATAGTGTATATGTGAATATTTGGACGTTTCATTGGGTTTTTAGTTCTTTATACAATAGAAATATCATGTTTTTGACACCTTTTTAACTGTTATAGCGCCACCTATTGTCTAATCTTCATGAAACTTTGCATGCTTATTAAGAGTCATGGGGTACACGTTGTCACCAATTTTTGTAAAGTTTTGAGTTTTTGTTTAGGTTTTATTGGCTTTTGGATATATATTACCACGCCCCCTTTACTAAATGAGCCAATTATAGCCAACCAAAAGACAGAATTCAACATTTTTTTGATAATTATTGATCTAGAGAGTCCAGATAATATTACTGCAGTGGTTTGATCCAGATCGGGCAAAAAACCTAGGACTAGTTCGCAAAAGTAGGTTTTTAACAAATGTGTGAATAATTAATGAATGATTTGATTGACAGCAATGGTTCTTGAAGCAATTTTTCTCGGCATGAGGAGATCTATCAAATGATATGCATATTGTGTGGATGTGTGAAACGCCGCGCGATTACAGAGCCAAAAAACTCGTTAGCGCCAACTAGTGGCCGATTTCTTTCAAAATTCTTGCAGACCTTTAGGGCCGTGAGTCGAACATGCTGACCGAGTTTCGTTCTGATTGACCTCCGTTAACCTTGTCAAATAGGTGCTCAAACTTCAATTGCCAATGGCGGCCATGTTTTTTGAGATACGCCAATGTCCTCATAGATACTTGTGGCCCTTTGGCCCAAGACACTGCATACCAATTTTCAAGTCGATCGGACTAACGGCTGTGTATTTATAGCTGTTTATATGTCTTCTCCGCCTTATAGCGCCACCAAGTGGACAAGCTCCGCAATTTTTTTGATTTCACCAAAGATTCAGCTTATACACGTGTGTGTCGAGTTTGGTGAAGATATCTCATTCCATTCAAAAGTTATAGCCATTTTAGTAAAAGTGGCCCCGTCACTTTCGAACGTTTTTGTGGCCCTTTGCAACCGTGAGTCAAAAGTTCAACTTTTTTTTGATAATTATTGATATTCAGTGTCCAGAGAATATTTCTGCACTGGTTTGGTTCCGATCGGGCGAAAAACCTAGGACTAGTTCGCAAAAGTAGGTTTTGGACAAATTTCAAAATGGCGGAAAAATTTGCATACCGGAAATGAAATCGGAGATAGCCATTTTGTTTTGATTGAGCCAAGGATTCCAGTGATATAAGACACTTGAGTCTAGGACAAACGGTTTAGGAGTTATGATAGGTTTCGCGTTTCTGTTCGCTATAGCGCCACCTATGGTCCGATTGGGCTGATTCTTTGTGAGGTTCTCCTCGATTTTTGCTCTATCATCTGACCAAGTTTCAAGTCTCTAGGCCTTACGGTTTGGGCTGCCCGTTCAGTTTTACGGCAGAAAAATAATAATAATAATAATAATAATAATAAATATAGCTGCAAGCAGCAATTAACGGGGTTCGAGTATTTAAGGCCTTTACGGCTTCTATACTGTTAGGGTGTTGGCCAACACGAATATGGCTGACACCAGAACATACACATTACAAAGAATACACTCACAAACAGAAACATACACAGAAATGAAATGGTTAAACTATTGTGTTCATTAAGCATGATTACAGAGACAGACAGATGCACGCATATTTTGTTGCACATAAGAGATTTTTACAATAAATGATAAGTGACAACATGCTTAAAACTTGTGTTTTTAAGATTTGATATATCATTGTCATGTTTCACTATAATTATAATCATGTGTAATTGTCAAATATGATATATCTGTATAAATTAACTTTTAAACTTTGGCTAAATGTGATTTGAAAAGTAATATCAGTGATTTAGTATCATTTACATATAAATTCACAACTATATAAAGCCATTAAACCATACAAAGCACTGTTCTGGTAAATCTGTATGTGTAAGCCCATTAGTGGTATTCTACTGCCATCTAGTGGCTATAGTTGTAATTTTGTTGAAATAGAGGTGCATTGTTTTAAGCTTTATAACTATTAAATTGCTTTTTTTGCTCAGTGTCCATAAACATATGCTTGTTTTGAATCATATGATGCATGATTTTACTTAAGTTTGTGAATTTTTTTTTCTTTTAGTATTTGTAGACTTTTAGGTACACTAGATGAAAACCATACTATGAAAATGCCCTGTTATAGCTGTCCAAATGCAAATGTTCAACTTTTTTTTGATAATTACTGACCAAGAGAGTCTGGAGAATTGTACTGCAGTGATTGTATTGACTATGGGTTGAAAACCCAGGACGAGTTCACCAAAGTATGTTTTTTAAATTATCTCACATATTAAAAAAACAGTTTGATTGACAACAGTGGTCCTAGAGGCAAAGTTGTTCAGAATGAGGAGATGTATCATATGATATGAAGATATAGTGTACATGTGAATATTTGGACGTTTCATTGGGTTTTTAGTTCTTTATACAATAGAAATATCATGTTTTTGACACCTTTTTAACTGTTATAGCGCCACCTATTGTCTAATCTTCATGAAACTTTGCATGCTTATAAAGAGTCATGGGGTACACGTTGTCACCAATTTTTGTAAAGTTTTGAGTTTTTGTTTAGGTTCTATAGCCTTTTGAGTGTATGTGGCAACGCCCCTTTTGTAAATGACCCTGTTATAGCCCACCAAAGGACAAAATTCCACATTTTTTTGATAATTATTGATCTAGAGAGTCCAGAGAATATTACTGCAGTGGTTTGATCCAGATCGGGCGAAAAACCTAGGACTAGTTCGCAAAAGTAGGTTTTTAACATATTTGTTAATAATTAATGAACGGTTTGATTGACAGCAATGGTTCTTGAGGCAAAGTTTCTCGGCATGAGGAGATCTATCAAACGATATGTATCTTGTGTGAATGAGTGAAACGCCGCGCGATAACAGAGCCAAAAAATTCGTTAGCGCCAACTAGTGGCCGATTTCTTTCAAAATTCTTACAGACCTTTAAGGCCATGAGTCAAACATGCCCACCGAGTTTGGTTCCGATCGACCTCCGTTAACCTTGTCAAATGGGTGCTCAAACTTCATTGACCAATGGCGGCCATGTTTTTTGAGATACGCCAATGTCCTCATAGACACTTGTGCCCCTTTGCTCCAAGTCACTGCATACCAATTTTCAAGTCGATCGGACTAACGGCTGTGTATTTATAGTCAATAATAAGTTTTTTCCGTCTTATAGCGCCACCAAGTGATCAAGCTCCGCAATTTGTTTTGATTTGACCAAGGATCGAGCTTATACACATGTGTACCGAGTTTGGTGAAGATATCTCATTTCGTTCAAAAGTTATAGTCATTTTAGTAAAATTGACCCCTCACTTTCGAACGATTTGGTGGCCCTTTACGACCATGAGTCAAAAATTCAACTTTTTTTTGATAATTATTGATATTCAGTGTCCAGAGAATATTCCTGCACTGGTTTGGTTCCGATCGGGTGAAAAACCTAGGACTAGTTCGCAAAAGTAGGTTTCGGATTCACGTCCATTTTTCGGGGTCAATCGTGCGTCGCAACTCAAAAATTTCGTAATACACTTTTCTTCGGCCTGACCCAAGGATCGCAGCGATGTAAAGTTTTTGAGTCTACGACAAGCGGTTTACGAGATTATGGCCAAAATGTCCAAAATTTTAGTTTTTTGCGCTGTAGCGCCACCTATGGTCCGATTGGGCTGATACTTTGATAGGTTCTCCTCGATTTTTGCTCTATCTTCTGACCAAGTTTCAAGTCTCTAGGCCTTACGGTTTGGGCTGCACGTTCAGTTTTACGGCAGAAAAATAATAATAATAATAATAATTAAAGCTGCAAGCAGCATTGAGCGGGGTTCGAGTGTTTAAGGCCTTTATGGCTTCTATACCGTTAGGTTGTTGGCCAACATGAAATATATGGCTGACACCAGAACACATCCACGATGGAGAATACTCTGACAAACAGAAACATACACAGAAATGAAATGGTTATATGTTCATTAAGCATGATTACACACACAGACCGATGCACACACATTTTGTTGCACGTAAGAGATTTCTTTAATAATATAACAGGTCCTTTTAAGAGTTTATATCCCATTTTCAGGTCTCACTGTAACCAAAATCTGGCTTAACTCTAAAAACAAATATGTCTGTATGAACAAAATGGTAAATTTTGACAGCAGTGATCCTAGAGACAAAGTTTTTTAGAATGAGGAAATCTGTCATATGATATGCAGATATAGTGTATATGTGAGTATATAGACGTTTTATTGCGATTTCAGTTTATTTACAATAGAAATATCATGTTTTTGACACCTTTTTAACTGTTATAGCACCACCTATGGTCCGATCTTCATGAAACTTTACATGCTTGTTAAGAGTCATCGGGTACATGTTGTCACCAATTTTTGTAAAGTGTTGAGTTTTTGTTTAGGTTCTATAGGCTTTTGAGTATATGTGGCCACGCCCGTTTCATAAATGACCCTGTTATAGCCAACCAAAGGACAAAATTCAACATTTTTTTGATAATTATTCATCTAGAGAGTCCAGAGAATATTACTACAGTGGTTTGATCTAGATCGGGCAAAAAACCTAGGACTAGTTCGCAAAAGTAAGTTTTTAACATATTTGTGAATAATGAATGAACGATTTGATTGACAGCAATGGTTCTTGAGACAAATTTTCTTGGCATGAGGAGATCTATCAAATGATATGAATATTGTGTGGATGTGTGAAACGCCACGCAATTACAGAGCCAAAAAAACTCGTTAGCGCCAACTAGTGGCCGATTTCTTTCAAAATTCTTACAGCCGTTTAGGGCCATGAGTCGAACATGCCCACCGAGTTTCGTTCTGATTGACCTCCGTTAACCTTGTCAAATAGGTTCTCAAATTTCATTGGCTAATGGCAGCCATGTTTTTTGAGATACGCCAATGTCCTCATACACCCTTGTGCCCCTTTGGTTCGAGACACTGCATACCAATTTTCAAGTCGGTCGGACAAACTGTTGTGTATTTATAGCCGTTTATATATTTTTTCCGTCTTATAGCGCCACCAAGTGGTGAAGCTCCGCAATTTTTTTGATTTGACCAAGGATTGAGCTTATACACATCTGTACCGAGTTTGGTGAAGATATCTCATTCCATTCAAAAGTTATAGCCATTTTAGTAAAAGTGGCCCCTTCAGTATTGAACGTTTTGGTGACCCTTTGCGGCCGTGAGTCAAAAATTCAACTTTTTTTTGATAATTATTGATATTCAGTGTCCAGAGAATATTCCTGCACTGGTTTGGTTCCAATCGGGCAAAAAACCTAGGACTAGTTCGCAAAAGTAGGTTTCGGACAAACGTTCAGTTTTCGGGGTCAACCGTACGTCGCAGCTCAAAAATTTCGCAATACACTTCACTTCGGCCTGACCCAAGGAACGCAACGATGTAAAGTTTTTGAGTCTACGACAAACGGTTTACGAGATTATGGCCAAAATGTCAAAAAATTAGTTTTTTTGCGCTGTAGCGCCACCTATGGTCCGATTAGGCTCATTCTTTTTTCAGGAGGTCCCCACAGGGAGCTCTACCTTCTGGCCAAGTTTCAAGTCTCTAGGCCTTACGGTTTGGGCTGCCCGTTCAGTTTTAGGAAAAAAAAAAAGATTAATATAGCGATTACAAATAAACAATATAGCTGCAAGCAGCAATTAACGGGGTTCGAGTATTTAAGGCCTTTATGGCTTCTATACTGGTAGGGTGTAGGCCAACATGAAATTGATGGCTGACACCAGAACATATCCATGATGAAGAGTACACTCACAAACAGAAACTTACATTGAAATGAAATGGTTAAACTATTGTGTTCATTAAGCATGATTACAGAGACAGACAGATGCACGCATATTTTGTTGCACATAAGAGATTTGTATAATAAATAAGTAACAAAATGCTTAAAACTTGCGTTTTTAAGATTTGATATATCATTGTCATGTTTCACTATAATCATAATCATGTGTAATTGTCAAATATGATATATCTGTATAAATTAAGTTTTAAACTTTGGCTAAATGTGATTTGAAAAGTTATAACAGTGATTTAGTATCATTTACATATAAATTCAAAACTATATAAAGCCATTAAACCATACAAAGCACTGTTCTGGTAAATCTGTATGTGTAAGCCCATTAGTGGTATTCTACTGCCCTCTAGTGGCTATAGTTGTAATTTTATTGAAATAGAGGTACATTGTTTGTAAGCTTTATAACTATTAAATTGCCTTTTTTTTGCCCAGTGTCCATAAACATATGCTTGTTTTGAATCATATGATTCATAATTTTACTTAGGTTTGTGAAATTTTTTTTTATTTTAGTATTTGTAGACTTTAATCTACACTAGATAAAAAAGCTTATTATGAAATGGCTCTGTTATAGCTGTCCAAATGCAAAACTTTAACATTTTTTTGATAATTATTGACCAAGAGAGTCTGGAGAATTGTACTGCACTGATTTTATTGAGTATGGGTGAAAAACCCAGGACGAGTTCACTAAAGTATGTTTTTAAAATCATCTCACGTATTAAAAGAACAGTTTGATTGACAACATTGGTCCTAGAGGCAAAGTTGTTCAGAATGAGGAGATCTATCATATGATATGAAGATATAGTGTATATGTGAAGATATTGACGTTTAATTGGGTTTTTAGTTCCATATACAATAGAAATATCATGTTTTTGACACCTTTTTAACTGTTACAGCGCCACCTATTGTCCGATCGTCATGAACCTTTGCATGCTTGTTGAAGGTCATCTGCTACATGTTGTCACCCATTTTTGGAAAGTTTTGAGTTTTTGTTTAGGTTTTATAGGCTTTTGTATATATATATTGCCACGCCCCCTTTATTAAATGAGCCCATTATAGCCAACCAAAGGACAAAATTCAACATTTTTTTGATAATTATTGATCTAGAGAGTCCAGAGAATATTACTGCAGTGGTTTGATCCAGATCGGGCGAAAAACCTAGGACTAGTTCGCAAAAGTAGGTTTTTAACATATTTGTGAATAATTAATGAAGGATTTGATTGACAGCAATGGTTCTTGAGTCAAAGTTTCTCTGCATGAGGGGATCTATCAAATGATATGCATATTGTGTGGATGTGTGAAACACCGAGCGATTACAGAGCCAAAAAATCTTGTTAGCGCCAACTAGTGGCCGATTTCTTTCAAAATTCTTACAGACCTTTAGGGTCATGAGTTGAACATGCCCACCGAGTTTCATTCCGATCGACCTCCGTTAACCTTGTCAAATAGGTCCTCAAACTTCATTGGCCAATGGCGGCCATGTTTTTTGAGATAAGCCAATGTCCTCATAGACACTTGTGCCCCTTTGGTCCAAGTCACTGCATACCAATTTTCAAGTCGATCGGACTAATGGCTGTGTATTTATAGCCAAAAATATGTTTTTTCCGTCTTATAGCGCCACCAAGTGGTCAAACTCAGCAATTCTTTTGATTTGACCAAGGATAGAGGTTATACACATGTGTACCGAGTTTGGTGAAGATATCTCATTCCGTTCAAAAGTTATAGCCATTTTAGTAAAAGTGGCCCCGTCGGTATCGAACATTTGTGTGGCCCTTTGCGACCGTGAGTGAAAATTTTTACTTTTTTTTGATAATTATTGATATTCAGTGTCCAGTGAATATTCCTGCACTGGTTTGGTTCTGATCGGGCGAAAAACCTAGGACTAGTTCGCAAAAGTAGGTTTCGGATTCACGTCCATTTTTCGGGGTCAACCGTGCGTCGCAGCTCAAAAATTCCGTAATACACTTTTGTTCGGCCTGACCCAAGGATCGCAGCGATGTAAAGTTTTTGAGTCTACGACAAGCGGTTTACGAGATTATGGCCAAAATGTCAAAAAATTTTGTTTTTTGCGCTGTAGCGCCACCTATGGTCCGATTGGGCTGATTCTTTGTGAGGTTCTCCTCGATTTTTGCTCTATCTTTTGACCAAGTTTCAAGTCTCTAGGCCTTACGGTTTGGGCTGCCCGTTCAGTTTTACGGCGGAAAAATAATAAAAATAAAAATCCTAACAATTACAATAGGGATTCAGTGCTACGCACTCGAACCCCTAATTAAAGCTGCAAGCAGCATTGAGCGGGGTTCGAGTATTTAAGGCCTTTTTCGGCTTTTACGCTGTTAGGGTGCAGGCCAACATCAAATAAATGACATATCATATGAAGATGTAGTGTTTGAGTGAATATATGAGCATTTTTTTATTGTAGCAATTTCAGGCCATTTAATATGGAATTTTCATATTTTGGACACCTTTTTAACTGTTATAGCGCCACCTATGGTGCGATCATCATGAAACTTTGCATGCTTGTCGATGGTCACCTCGTACATGTTGACACCAATTTTTGTAAAGTTTTGAGTTTTTGTTTAGCTTTTATAGGCTTTTGAGTATGTGTGGTCATAACCCTTTTTCTAAATGAGCCCATTATAGCCAACCAAAGGACAAAATTCAACATTTTTTTGATAATTATTGATCTGGAGAGTCCAGAGAATATTACTGCAGTGGATTGATCCAGATCGGGCGAAAAACCCAGGACTAGTTCGCAAAAGTAGGTTTTTAACATATTTGTGAATAATTAATGAAGGATTTGATTGACAGCAATGGTCCTTGAGGCAAAGTTTCTCGGCATGAGGAGATCTATCAAACGATATGTATCTTGTGTGAATGAGTGAAACGCCGCGCGATAACAGAGCCAAAAAAGTCGTTAGCGCCAACTAGTGGCCGATTTCTTTCAAAATTCTTACAGACTTTTAGGGCCATGAGTCAAACATGCCCACCGAGTTTGGTTCCGATCGACCTCCGTTAACCTTGTCAAATCGGTGCTCAAACTTCATTGGCCAATGGCGGCCATGTTTTTTGAGATACGCCAATGTCCTCATAGACACTTGTGCCCCTTTGGTCCAAGTCACTGCATACCAATTTTCAAGTCGATCGGACTAACGACTGTGTATTTATAGTCAATAATATGTTTTTTCCGTCTTATAGCGCCACCAAGTGATCAAGCTCCGCAATTTGTTTTGATTTGACCAAGGATCGAGCTTATACACATGTGTACCGAGTTTGGTGAAGATATCTCATTCCGTTAAAATATTATAGCCATTTTAGTAAAATTGACCCCTCACTTTCGAACGTTTTGGTGGTCCTTTACGACCGTGAGTGAAAAATTAAACTTTTTTTTGATAATTATTGATATTCAGTGTCCAGAGAAAATTCCTGCACTGGTTTGGTTCCGATCGGGTTAAAAACCTAGGACTAGTTCGCAAAAGTAGGTTTCGGATTCACGTCCATTTTTCGGGGTCAACCGTGCGTCGCAACTCAAAAATTTCGTAATACACTTTTGTTCGGCTTGACCCAAGGATCGCAGCGATGTAAAGTTTTTGAGTCTACGACAAGCGGTTTACGAGATTATGGCCAAAATGTCAAAAATTTTAGTTTTTTGCGCTGTAGCGCCACCTATGGTCCGATTGGGCTGATACTTTGATAGGTTCTCCTCGATTTTTGCTCTATCTTCTGACCAAGTTTCAAGTCTCTAGCACTTACGGTTTGGGCTGCACGTTCAGTTTTACGGCAGAAAAATAATAATAATAATAATAATAATAATAAAAATCCTAACAAAAACAATAGGGATTCAGTGCTACGCACTCGAACCCCTAATAAAAATCCTAACAAAAACAATAGGGATTCAGTGCTACGCACTCGAACCCCTAATTAAAGCTGCAAGCAGCATTGAGCGGGGTTCGAGTATTTAAGGCCTTTACGGCTTCTATACCGTTAGGGTGTTGGCCAACATGATATAAATGGCTGACACCAGAACATATCCATTACGAAGAATACACTCACAAACAGAAACATACACAGAAATGAAATGGTTAAACTATTGTGTTCATTAAGCATGATTACAGAGACAGACAGATGCACACATATTTTGTTGCACATAAGAGATTTATGCAATAAATAAGTGACAAAATGCTTAAAACTTGTGTTTTTAAGATTTGATATATCATTGTCACGTTTCACTGTAATCATAATCATGTGTAATTGTCAAATATGATATATCTGTATAAATTAAGTTTTGAACTTTGGCTAAATGTGATTTGAAGAGTTATAACAGTGATTTAGTATCACTTACATATAAATTCAAAACTACATAAAGCCATTAAACCCTACAAAGCACTGTTCTATTAACATGTGTAAGCCCATTAGTGGTATTCTACTGCCATCTAGTGGCTATAGTTGTAATTTTATTGAAATAGAGGTGCATTGTTTTTAAGCTTTATAACTATTAAATTGCCTTTTTTTTGCCCAGTGTCCATAAACATCTGCTTGTTTTGAATCATATGATGCATAATTTTACTTGGGTTTGTTAATTTTTGTTTTATTTTAGTACAGATCTGGCCATTAAAAATGCGTCTATTTTCACGCGGCAGCCTGCAATTCGGCACGCGTGGGCACGCGTCCTGCCGCAGCGGCTTTTTTAGATTTTTTTACAACGTTGTTGCACTTCATATAATATCCACCAGGTGGCGCAAGGAACAACATTCTGTAGCCAAACACCATGGCCAGCTCTAGGGGGCGTTGGTCACAAATACCAGTACAATAGTTCAATGATTCCTCTTTCCTGAAATTATGGTTCAAACCAATAGCAAAAAGATAGCCTATTCATAAGCAGGTGCAGTTGTATTGTTATTTTGTTTTCTTTCTTTGTTTTCCTGACGAACATTTATTAGACTGCATCGGAAACAGAAATGTTAATTTCGGTTATTTTATTTCTCCAACCGACAACTGACGTAAACCGCTAAATTCGTTTTCAGGGATTAATTATACACAAGCAAGAAGCAGCATAAACATCAGAACCTCACGTGCAGAGCTTATGCACAGAGAAAAACCCAATAAACCTATATATAATAATAAATGAAATAGGCCCACATAAGAAATATGTTTTTCTTTTCTGAATGAATAATAATTTAACAAATTAATAAGTAGCAAGCCTATATGCAGAATTTTAGGCAATTTCTGTGATGCGCCCTTAAACCAGCATCTTGTTTCCATTTTTTTTTTTTTTTACAAATAGCCTACACGTTTTTTTTTTTGTTTTTTTTTATTTTAATTGTGATTGTACACAAATAACAGAAATATGTAAAATATCATAGTTTTAAGCAATGCCGTACTCTTGAACGAGTATTGTAAGCTGTATCCACTTTATTAAGGGGAAACAAATCAAGTGATCCTGACGGCGCCGCGGGCAGTTAAATTACTCGACAACTTTCACCTTCAGAATAAAATACATTAGGCTATATATTTCAGCGTTTTAAAGCAACATCAAATTAAGATATGCATGTTTAAGAGGTAGTTCGTCTTTTTCTTTTTCTAAGATACACAATTTTAGATACACTGACAATTAATTTGAGTAGAGACAGATAGAAATGGGAAGGATAAATATAAACTACAGTATTTTTGCGATTTTGGTGCTTAGAAATTTATTCTAAGCGGGCCGCGGGCGAATAATATAGTTAATATAGCGCGGAGCGGGTGGATGCGGAATAAAACCTCTTGGAAGCGGGACTGGAAAAGCACTTTGTTATATCCTATAGACTATTTAGATACTTCATCATCAAGCAAAAATTTATTCATAAGCAAGAGCAGTTTTATTATTATTTTCTTTTATTTTTTTCCTGTTGAACTTTTATTAGACTGCATTGAAAATAGAAATGTTAATTTCTGTTTTTTTTTTTTCCAAACGACAACCGACGCGTTTAGTTATTATTAACGACAAGATTGTGTTAAATTACATTTAAATTGAAACGTGGCTGTGACACATTAATAACAGTTAAATTCGTTTTGAGGGGTTAATTGTACACAAGCAAAAAGCAGCATAAACATCAGAACATCACGCGCAGATCTTATGCACAGAGAAAACCCAAAAAAGCTGTATGTAAAATAAATAAAAATGCCCATATGCGAAATATAAATTTCTTAATGAATAATAATTTAACAAAACGAAATAAAATAAAATTAATAAGTAGCAAGCCTATATGCAGAATTGTAGGCAATTTCTGTGACGCGCCCTTGAACCAGCATCTTGTTTACATTTTTATTTTTTTACAAATAGCATACACATCTGTTTTTTCGTTGTGATTGTACACAAATAACAGAAATATGTAAAATAGCATAGTTTTGAGCAATCCCTTACTCTTGAACGAGTATTGTAAGCTGTATCCACTTAATTAAAGGGGGAAAAAACGTGATCCTGACGGCGCCGCAGGCAGTTAAATAACTGGACCACTTTCACCTTCAGAATAAAATACATTATATATTTCAGCGTTTTAAAGCAACATCAAATTAAGATATGCATGTTTAAGAGGTAGTTCCTCTTTTTCTTTTTCTAAGATACACAATTTTAGATACACTGACAATTAATTTGAGTAGAGAGGAATAGAAATGGAGAGGATAAATATAAACTACAGTTTTTATAGAGTTAAAAATTAATTAATTTATTTATTAGTAGGCTATTATTACTATTATTATTTTGATTTGTTTTTGCGATTTTGGTGCTTAGAAATTTATTCTAAGCGGGCAGCGGGCGAATAATATAGTTAATATAGCGGGAGCGGGTGGATGCGGAATAAAACCTTGTGGAATCGGGACTGGAAAAGCACTTCATTGTTATATCCTGTAGACTATACTTCATCATCAAGCATGGGCGTCGGAAGCAAAATAAATGTGGGTGGGTCCTCCCCCAGAAAAATAAATACTTTAGTATATGCCATTTTCTGTAGTCTGGTGCCTTTTATTTAATGTTTTTACACAATGCAAATACTCCATATTTACAAATATTACAAAAGACGGCTATACTGCAACATTTTCAGTGGCGTAAGTGATAATACGAGTAACATATCGTTTTTGACGCGGGAGACCCGAGTTCGCATCCGCCTTTTGGTGAAATCATTTTCGAAATCGTCTCCCTTTTCACTTATATCATATCGGAAAGGCATTTGTTTATTAGTTAATTAATGAAATAATTGAAAAGTTGAAATAAAGTATCAACTAGGGTTAGGTCACCTACCGTAAGTGTATCTGAGCACTATACTGTACTTTTAGGAGTGTTAATAATTAATTTTATTATTGTTATTGTTATTATTATTATTATTATTATTATTGTCTTAAGATTTGTTCTTACATTTTGATGCCGTACATTATTATGACGCACTGCCCATGCAGTTTTTTTTTTCTTTTTTCTTAAAAACTAATTGAAGTGAAAGGGAAGAAACCCATGTAGATTTGGCCTAATGTCCATAAATACTAGCCTAGTATTATATCCTAATATAGAAAATAATTTAGACAAATAAACAGAAGGCTCACTTTTCAAAACAATAAAGCTTAGCCTATATGACTGACAACGAATACAACAATTGTTAAGTATCAAAAGTGCTCCAGTGAGTTATGCAATTTTTTTCCACCTTTTTTTCTTTTTCTTTTTTTTTAAGTGGAAAAGTAGTTCTTCTATTTCGGAGAAGTTCATTAAGTCTGTCTCTTAACAGCTTCCAGTCACGAACTGCGGGTTGAATCTCCGACCAACGATCAGGAATTTTTTTTTTTTTTTTTTTTTTTTTCATCTTTAAACAGCTCCGATTTACATCATTTTAGCCTGGAACTAGGCTTAAGTCTGTTCTGGGAAACCAAAGGGAAGTGTATTTTTTTTTTCAGTTTTCTGAAAAGTAGCCGTTAATGAGGCATCAGAGTTAAGCGGCATGCAGTATAAAGAGCGAAATGTTTATGAATGGCAGAGTGGGGGTGGGGTGGGGTGTTGAATGCTGTCTGTTGTCTTGTTGTAATCAACATTTGGAGACTTGGGGGTGCTGGGGGCGGATTCCGACTGCATTCAGTTGCATTTCGAATTCAGCATTCAAATGCATGCCAGGGAGAAGGGGAAAGCTTTCCTCACACGCTCCACTTTTTTCAAAACATTAGTGTCCAACCTGACACGCGGGTCAGTGGATAAACAACCCGAACCCGACCGTTTTCAAATAACCCACCCGCAACTCGGACCGCAGAATAAAAAAAATAAATATTGTACCCGACCCGCCTCCTGACCCGTATGTTTAATACTAAAGTGATTAAGCTGTGGAGATGCAGTCTGAAATATCCCGACATCAGAAATCCATTGGTGTACAAGCTAAAAAATAAAATTAAAATAAAACAATGTGTCCTGTTGTAAAGTCGTTGCCGTATTGTTGTGTATGAAGTTCAGATGTTATTATTTTAAGAAATATAGGCCTATATGTTTTAGGATTCTCCTTATTTTTGTTTTAGACATCCATCAATTACGGTGAATAAAAAAAATTCCGCGCTGGTGGAAACAAGACTTTCGCTTCTACTTTTGGGACCGGTGTTCTGACGTTTTTCTAAAAAAAAAAAAAATAAGAATTCAAAATTCAAAATTTATTGTCATAAAAACAGAAGGTGAATATAATTCAAAAATGTTAAGTATTTGCTGATTAAAGAAAACATGAAGGATGCCGCTTAATATTTGGCTTTTACGTGAACTTTAAAGCATATCCCTCATTCCATTTGTTTTCTTTGTTTTGTAATCTTTATATTATTTTCGTGAAATGTATTTTTGCTCAACATGCATTTCTCGTGGCCACGAGTTTAATGAATAAACCAACCTGCGTGACATTAGTAACCCAGAATTATTTGAGATATTTCGTTTTGAGTTAAGAAATTGTTTGCCTATATTAATTGTTATAGAAATTAATACAATATTAAATAATTATACAGGCGATGCTGTATATGCTAATGCTGTCTGTGCACAATGTAGACAGCTTTCACAAGTGTTTACATGTATTACATGTTGGCCTACTTCAAATTAAATAGCCCTGCAAGAAACATTTCATGCATCCCACAATCTTGTCCATTGACTGACCTTCTTTTTTTCCCATTATATTTGTATTATTCGTTTGTATTCGTTATTTTTTCCTTCATTTTGATCTCGTTACATAACATTCTGAATGTAAATGATACTGTAAAGGTGCTATGACTGGGGTTTTTACTGGAATGCAGTTTAAAGGTTAAATTTAACATATATTGTATTTTATTTAGTCTAACTAATAGACAAATAACTGAAGAGTGAATCATTCACATAGTTTAATTTGGAAATAATTTATCGTCACACAGTAAAATAGGCCTACATTCCTTCTCTTAACTAAAGAATTGAACATATAAAATATGAATTGAACATATTTTATTTTGTTTAGTCTAATTAACAGACTAGACTATATAAATATTAAACTGTTTTACTGAGAAATGAATCATTCACGTAGTTTCATTTGTAAATTTAAACATCATGTATCGTCACACACGGGGATAAATACAATCAAAAAGTCAAAACGTAATTGGCATAATTGTCAGGCGTTAAAAATAAATAGCCCTAACCAGGTATTGAAATAATAATAACCTATAATAAGAATAAATAATAAGTGATTTAGAGCTATCTACTTTTTTCTTTATTGTGAATCGCTTAACCTAAATAACTTTATATATGCTATTTGGCATATATTTAGCAAATATTGTGAACTACAATTATGCCAATAAAGTTTTGACTTTATGATTGTATTAATGCCCGTGTGTGACCATACGATTTACAAATGGAACGTGAATGATTCACTCGACAATGAAACACTATATAGGTTATAATTAGACTAAAAATGAATATATGCCATATAGTATAATCAAAGCTTTCATGGCATGTCAGCATTTATCATTTAGATTCGGAATGTTAAGAGATCGAAATTAATACTGAATATAAACGAATAATACACTTATTACAGAAAAAAAGGATCAATTAATGGATAAGACTTAAGGATGCATAAAATGTTTCTTGCAGGGCTATTTAATTTGAAGTACTTATGTAATAAATTCTTGATAAACTTTTGAATGCTGTCTACATCGCGCACAGACATTCGCATATACAGCATTGCCTATTGTTAATATATAACTTAATATTGCATTAATTTCTATAACAATTAATAAAAACATTTCTTAACTCAAAATAAAAAATATTAATAAACCTATCTCTGATAATCCTGGGTTATGGTTACGCAGGTTTGTTTATGCATTAAACATAAGGATGTCGTCACCTCGACAAAATAATCTTGTGGCCACGACATAATATGACATTCCCAGGAATTAATATCTCGTGGCAATGACAAAAAGTAATATGACGTTCCTAGGAATTCATTTGTGTGGCCACGACAAACATAAGTGAACCGAAGGTGTCCCCTCCAGTTTACCGTACCTTTTAGTTTGCAGCAATGTTTTCAGCCTGCTCCAGTCCAGTGCGTTACATGACTGCCCCCTACTGATCATGTCTTTCCTATGTCATTGTATTTTCCGTGTTCCTTTGGAATACACCGGCGTCACGCGAGACCACTTTACTTCCCGCGCGCATTTTAAATGGCCAGATCTGTATTTGTAGACTTTAATCTACACTAGATAAAAAGCATATTATGAAATGGCCCTGTTATAGCTGTCCAAATGCAAATGTTCAACATTTTTTTGATAATTACTGACCAAGAGAGTCTGGAGAACTGAACTGCACTGATTTTATTGAGTATGGGTTGAAAACCAGGACGAGTTCACCAAAGTATGTTTTTTAAATGATCTCACGTTTTAAAAGAACAGTTTGATTGACAACATTGGTCCTAGAGGAAAAGTTGTTCAGAATGAGGAGATCTATCATATGATATGAAGATATAGTGTATATGTGAAGATATTGACGTTTAATTGGGTTTTTAGTTCTATATACAATAGAAATATCATGTTTTTGACACCTTTTTAACTGTTATAGCGCCACCTATGGTCCGATCGTCATGAAACTTTGCATGCTTGTTAACGGTCATCTGCTACATGTTGTCACCCATTTTTGGAAAGTTTTGAGTTTTTGTTTAGGTTTTATAGGCTTTTGGATATATATTGCCACGCCCCTTTATTAAATGAGCCCATTATAGCCAACCAAAGGACAAAATTCAACATTTTTTTGATAATTATTCATCTAGAGAGTCCAGAGAATATTACTGCAGTGGTTTGATCCAGATCGGGCGAAAAACCTAGGACTAGTTCGCAAAAGTAGGTTTTTAACATATTTGTGAATAATTAATGAAGGATTTGATTGACAGCAATGGTTCTTGAGTCAAATTTTCTCTGCATGAGGGGATCTATCAAATGATATGCATATTGTGTGGATGTGTGAAACACCGAGCGATTACAGAGCCAAAAAATCTCGTTAGCGCCAACTAGTGGCCGATTTCTTTCAAAATTCTTACAGACCTTTAGGGTCATGAGTTGAACATGCCCACCGAGTTTCATTCCGATCGACCTCCGTTAACCTTGTCAAATAGGTCCTCAAACTTCATTGGCCAATGGCGGCCATGTTTTTTGAGATAAGCCAATGTCCTCATAGACACTTGTGCCCCTTTGGTCCAAGTCACTGCATACCAATTTTCAAGTCGATCGGACTAATGGCTGTGTATTTATAGCCAAAAATATGTTTTTTCCGTCTTATAGCGCCACCAAGTGGTCAAACTCAGCAATTTTTTTGATTTGACCAAGGATAGAGGTTATACACATGTGTACCGAGTTTGGTGAAGATATCTCATTCCGTTCAAAAGTTATAGCCATTTTAGTAAAAGTGGCCCCGTCGGTATCGAACATTTGTGTGGCCCTTTGCGACCGTGAGTGAAAATTTTTACTTTTTTTTGATAATTATTGATATTCAGTGTCCAGTGAATATTCCTGCACTGGTTTGGTTCTGATCGGGCGAAAAACCTAGGACTAGTTCGCAAAAGTAGGTTTCGGATTCACGTCCATTTTTCGGGGTCAACCGTGCGTCGCAGCTCAAAAATTCCGTAATACACTTTTGTTCGGCCTGACCCAAGGATCACAGCGATGTAAAGTTTTTGAGTCTACGACAAGCGGTTTACGAGATTATGGCCAAAATGTCAAAATTTTTTGTTTTTTGCGCTGTAGCGCCACCTATGGTCCGATTGGGCTGATTCTTTGTGAGGTTCTCCTCGATTTTTGCTCTATCTTTTGACCAAGTTTCAAGTCTCTAGGACTTACGGTTTGGGCTGCCCGTTCAGTTTTACGGCGGAAAAATAATAAAAATAATTAAAGCTGCAAGCAGCATTGAGCGGGGTTCGAGTGTTTAAGGCCTTTATGGCTTCTATACCGTTAGGGTGTTGGCCAACATGAAATATATGGCTGACACCAGAACACATCCACGATGGAGAATACTCTGACAAACAGAAACATACACAGAAATGAAATGGTTAAACTATTATGTTCATTAAGCATGATTACACACACAGACAGATGCACACACATTTTGTTGCACGTAAGAGATTTCTTTAATAATATAACAGGTCCTTTTAAGAGTTTATATCCCATTTTCAGGTCTCACTGTAACCAAAATCTGGCTTAACTCTAAAAACAAATATGTCTGTATGAACAAAATGGTAAATTTTGACAGCAGTGATCCTAGAGACAAAGTTTTTTAGAATGAGGAAATCTGTCATATGATATGAAGATATAGTGTATATGTGAGTATATAGACGTTTTATTGTGATTTCAGTTCATTTACAATAGAAATATCATGTTTTTGCCACCTTTTTAACTCTTATAGCGCCACCTATGGTCAGATCTTCATGAAACTTTACATGCTTGTTAAGAGTCATTGGGTACATGTTGTCACCAATTTTTGTAAAGTGTTGAGTTTTTGTTTAGGTTCTATAGGCTTTTTAGTATATGTGGCCACGCCCGTTTCATAAATGACCCTGTTATAGCCAACCAAAGGACAAAATTCAACATTTTTTTGATAATTATTGATCTAGAGAGTCCAGAGAATATTACTACAGTTGTTTGATCTAGATTGGGCAAAAAACCTAGGACTAGTTCGCAAAAGTAGGTTTTTAACATATTTGTGAAGAATGAATGAACGATTTGATTGACAGCAATGGTTCTTGAGACAAATTTTCTTGGCATGAGGAGATCTATCAAATGATATGAATATTGTGTGGATGTGTGAAACGCCACGCGATTACAGAGCCAAAAAATCTCGTTAGCGCCAACTAGTGGCCGATTTCTTTCAAAATTCTTACAGACGTTTAGGGCCATGAGTAGAACATGCCCACCGAGTTTCGTTCTGATTGACCTCCGTTAACCTTGTCAAATAGGTTCTCAAACTTGATTGGCTAATGGCAGCCATGTTTTTTGAGATACGCCAATGTCCTCATAGACCCTTGTGCCCCTTTGGTCCAAGACACTGCATACCAATTTTCAAGTCGGTCGGACAAACTGTTGTGTATTTATAGCCGTTTATATATTTTTTCTGTCTTATAGTGCCACCAAGTGGTGAAGCTCCGCAATTTTTTTGATTTGACCAAGGATTGAGCTTATACACATGTGTACCGAGTTTGGTGAATATATCTCATTCCATTCAAAAGTTATAGCCATTTTAGTAAAAGTGGCCCCGTCAGCATTGAACGTTTTGGTGGCCCTTTGCGACCGTGAGTCAAAAATGTTACTTTTTTTTGATAATTATTGATAATCAGTGTCCAGAGAATATTTCTGCACTGGTTTGGTTCCGATTGGGCGAAAAACCTAGGACTAGTTCGCAAAAGTAGGTTTCGGACAAACGTCCAGTTTTCGGGGTCAATCGTGCGTCGCAGCTCAAAAATTTCGCAATACACTTTTGTTCGGCCTGACCCAAGGAACGCAACGATGTAAAGTTTTTGAGTCTACGACAAACGGTTTACGAGATTATGGCCAAAATGTCAAAAAATTAGTTTTTTTGCGCTGTAGCGCCACCTATGGTCCGATTAGGCTCATTATTTTTTCAGGAGGTCCCCACAGGGAGCTCTACCTTCTGGCCAAGTTTCAAGTCTCTAGGCCTTACGGTTTGGGCTGCCCGTTCAGTTTTAGGAAAAAAAAAAGATTAATATAGCGATTACAAATAAACAATATAGCTGCAAGCAGCAATTAACGGGGTTCGAGTATTTAAGGCCTTTACGGCTTCTATACTGTTAGGGTGTTGGCCAACACGAATATGGCTGACACCAGAACATACACATTACAAAGAATACACTCACAAACAGAAACATACACAGAAATGAAATGGTTAAACTATTGTGTTCATTAAGCATGATTACAGAGACAGACAGATGCACGCATATTTTGTTGCACATAAGAGATTTTTACAATAAATGATAAGTGACAACATGCTTAAAACTTGTGTTTTTAAGATTTGATATATCATTGTCATGTTTCACTATAATTATAATCATGTGTAATTGTCAAATATGATATATCTGTATAAATTAACTTTTAAACTTTGGCTAAATGTGATTTGAAAAGTAATATCAGTGAGTTAGTATCATTTACATATAAATTCACAACTATATAAAGCCATTAAACCATACAAAGCACTGTTCTGGTAAATCTGTATGTGTAAGCCCATTAGTGGTATTCTACTGCCATCTAGTGGCTATAGTTGTAATTTTGTTGAAATAGAGGTGCATTGTTTTAAGCTTTATAACTATTAAATTGCTTTTTTTTGCTCAGTGTCCATAAACATATGCTTGTTTTGAATCATATGATACATAATTTTACTTAGGTTTGTGAATTTTTTATTTTATTTTAGTATTTGTAGACTTTAATCTACACTAGATAAAAAGCATATTATGAAATGGCTCTGTTATAGCTGTCCAAATGCAAATGTTCAACATTTTTTGATAATTACTGACCAAGAGAGTCTGGAGAATTGTACTGCACTGATTTTATTGAGTATGGTTTGAAAACCCAGGACGAGTTCACCAAAGTATGTTTTTAAAATTATCTCACGTATTAAAAGAACAGTTTGATTTACAACAGTGGTCGTTGAGGCAAAGTTGTTCAGAATGAGCAGATCTATCATGTGATATGAAGATATAGTGTATATGTGGAGATATTGACGTTTAATTGAGTTTTTAGTTCTATATATAATAGAAATATCATGTTTTTGAAACCTTTTTAACTGTTACAGCGCCACCTATTGTCCGATCTTCATGAAACTTTGCATGCTTGTTAAGGGTCATCTGCTACATGTTGTCACCCATTTTTGTAAAGTTTTGAGTTTTTGTTTAGGTTTTATTGGCTTTTGGATATATATTACCACGCCCCCTTTACTAAATGAGCCAATTATAGCCAACCAAAAGACAAAATTCAACATTTTTTTGATAATTATTGATCTAGAGAGTCCAGAGAATATTACTGCAGTGGTTTGATCCAGATCGGGCAAAAAACCTAGGACTAGTTCGCAAAAGTAGGTTTTTAACAAATGTGTGAATAATTAATGAATGATTTGATTGACAGCAATGGTTCTTGAAGCAATTTTTCTCGGCATGAGGAGATCTATCAAATGATATGCATATTGTGTGGATGTGTGAAACGCCGCGCGATTACAGAGCCAAAAAACTCGTTAGCGCCAACTAGTGGCCGATTTCTTTCAAAATTCTTGCAGACCTTTAGGGCCGTGAGTCGAACATGCTCACCGAGTTTCGTTCTGATTGACCTCCGTTAACCTTGTCAAATAGGTGCTCAAACTTCAATTGCCAATGGCGGCCATGTTTTTTGAGATACGCCAATGTCCTCATAGATACTTGTGGCCCTTTGGCCCAAGACACTGCATACCAATTTTCAAGTCGATCGGACTAACGGCTGTGTATTTATAGCTGTTTATATGTCTTCTCCGCCTTATAGCGCCACCAAGTGGACAAGCTCCGCAATTTTTTTGATTTGACCAAAGATTCAACTTATACACGTGTGTGTCGAGTTTGGTGAAGATATCTCATTCCATTCAAAAGTTATAGCCATTTTAGTAAAAGTGGCCCCGTCACTTTCGAACGTTTTTGTGGCCCTTTGCGACCGTGAGTCAAAAGTTCAACTTTTTTTTGATAATTATTGATATTCAGTGTCCAGAGAATATTTCTGCACTGGTTTGGTTCCGATCGGGCGAAAAACCTAGGACTAGTTTGCAAAAGTAGGTTTTGGACAAATTTCAAAATGGCGGAAAAATTTGCATACCGGAAATGAAATCGGAGATAGCCATTTTGTTTTGATTGAGCCAAGGACTCCAGTGATATAAGACACTTGAGTCTAGGACAAACGGTTTAGGAGTTATGATAGGTTTCGCGTTTCTGTTCGCTATAGCGCCACCTATGGTCCGATTGGGCTGATTCTTTGTGAGGTTCTCCTCGATTTTTGCTCTATCATCTGACCAAGTTTCAAGTCTCTAGGCCTTACGGTTTGGGCTGCCCGTTCAGTTTTACGGCAGAAAAATAATAATAATAATAATAATAATAATAATAATAATAATAAAAATCCTAACAAAAACAATAGGGATTCAGTGCTACGCACTCGAACCCCTAATAATAATAAAAATCCTAACAAAAACAATAGGGATTCAGTGCTACGCACTCGAACCCCTAAATATAGCTGCAAGCAGCAATTAACGGGGTTCGAGTATTTAAGGCCTTTATGGCTTCTACACTGGTAGGGTGTAGGCCAACATGAAATTGATGGCGGACACCAGAACATATCCATGATGAAGAGTACACTCACAAACAGAAACTTACTTTGAAATGAAATGGTTAAACTGTTATGTTCATTAAGCATGATCACACACAGACAGATGCACACATATTTTGTTGCACATAAGAGATTTGTATAATAAATAAGTAACAAAATGCTTAAAACTTGCGTTTTTAAGATTTGATATATCATTGTCATGTTTCACTGTAATCATAATCATGTGTAATTGTCAAACATGATATATCTGTATAAATTAAGTTTTAAACTTTGGCTAAATGTGATTTGAAAAGTTATAACAGTGATTTAGTATCACTAACATATAAATTCAAAACTACATAAAGCCATTAAACCCTACAAAGCACTGTTCTATTAACATGTGTAAGCCCATTAGTGGTATTCTACTGCCATCTAGTGGCTATAGTTGTAATTTTATTGAAATAGAGGTACATTGTTTGTAAGCTTTATAACTATTAAATTGCCTTTTTTTGCCCAGTGTCCATAAACATATGCTTGTTTTGAATCATATGATTCATAATTTTACTTAGGTTTGTGAATTTTTGTTTTATTTTAGTATTTGTAGACTTTAATCTACACTAGATAAAAACATATTATGAAATGGCTCTGTTATAGCTGTCCAAAAGCAAATCTTCAACATTTTTTTGATAATTATTGACTAAGAGAGTCTGGAGAATTGTACTGCACTGATTTTATTGAGTATGGGTTGAAAACCCAGGACGAGTTCATCAAAGTATGTTTTTATATTTATTTCACGTATTAAAAGAACAGTTTGATTGACAACATTGGTCCAAGAGGCAAAGTTGTTCAGAATGAGGAGATCTATCATGTGATATGAAGATATAGTGTATATGTGAAGATATTGACGTTTAATTGGGTTTTTAGGTCTATATTCAATAGAAATATCATGTTTTTGACACCTTTTTAACTGTTATAGCGCCACCTATGGTCTGATCGTCATGAATCTTTGCATGCTTGTTGAGGGTCACCTGCTACATGTTGACACCCATTTTTGTAAAGTTTTGAGTTTTTGTTTAGTTTTAATAGGCTTTTGAGTATGTGTGGTCACACCCCCTTTTCTAAATTGGGCCATTATAGCCAACCAAAGGACAAAATTCAACATTTTTTTGATAATTATTGATCTAGACAGTCCAGAGAATATTACTGCAGTGGTTTGATCCAGATCGGGCGAAAAACCTAGGACTAGTTCGCAAAAGTAGGTTTTTAACAAATGTGTGAATAATTAATGAATGATTTGATTGACAGCAATGGTTCTTGAAGCAATTTTTCTCGGCATGAGGAGATCTATCAAATGATATGCATATTGTGTGGATGTGTGAAACGCCGCGCGATTACAGAGCCAAAAAACTCGTTAGCGCCAACTAGTGGCCGATTTCTTTCAAAATTCTTGCAGACCTTTAGGGCCGTGAGTCGAACATGCTCACCGAGTTTCGTTCTGATTGACCTCCGTTAACCTTGTCAAATAGGTGCTCAAAGTTCAATTGCCAATGGCGGCCATGTTTTTTGAGATACGCCAATGTCCTCATAGATACTTGTGGCCCTTTGGCCCAAGACACTGCATACCAATTTTCAAGTCGATCGGACTAACGGCTGTGTATTTATAGCTGTTTATATGTCTTCTCCGCCTTATAGCGCCACCAAGTGGACAAGCTCCGCAATTTTTTTGATTTGACCAAAGATTCAGCTTATACACGTGTGTGTCGAGTTTGGTGAAGATATCTCATTCCATTCAAAAGTTATAGCCATTTTAGTAAAAGTGGCCCCGTCACTTTCGAACGTTTTTGTGGCCCTTTGCGACCGTGAGTCAAAAGTTCAACTTTTTTTTGATAATTATTGATATTCAGTGTCCAGAGAATATTTCTGCACTGGTTTGGTTCCGATCGGGCGAAAAACCTAGGACTAGTTCGCAAAAGTAGGTTTTGGACAAATTTCAAAATGGCGGAAAAATTTGCATACCGGAAATGAAATCGGAGATAGCCATTTTGTTTTGATTGAGCCAAGGATTCCAGTGATATAAGACACTTGAGTCTAGGACAAACGGTTTAGGAGTTATGATAGGTTTCGCGTTTCTGTTCGCTATAGCGCCACCTATGGTCCGATTGGGCTGATTCTTTGTGAGGTTCTCCTCGATTTTTGCTCTATCATCTGACCAAGTTTCAAGTCTCTAGGCCTTACGGTTTGGGCTGCCCGTTCAGTTTTACGGCAGAAAAATAATAATAATAATAATAATAATAATAATAAAAATCCTAACAAAAACAATAGGGATTCAGTGCTACGCACTCGAACCCCTAATTAAAGCTGCAAGCAGCATTTACCGGGGTTCGAGTGTTTAAGGCCTTTACGGCGTCTATACCGTTAAGGTGTTGGCCAACATGAAATATATGGCTGACACCAGAACATATCCATTACGAAGAATACACTCACAAACAGAAACATACACAGAAATGAAATGGTTAAACTATTGTGTTCATTAAGCATGATTACAGACACAGACAGATATTTTGCACACATATTTTGTTGCACATAAGAGATTTGTACAATAAATGATAAGTGACAACATGCTTAAAACTTGTGTTTTTAAGATTTGATATATCATTGTCATGTTTCACTATTATCATAATCATGTGTAATTGTCAATTTTGATATATCTGTATAAATTAAGTTTTAAACTTTGGCTAAATGTGATTTGAAAAGTTATAACAGTGATTTAGTATCACTTACATATCAATTCAAAACTATATAAAGCCATTAAACCATACAAAGCACTGTTCTGGTAAATCTGTATGTGTAAGCCCATTAGTGGTATTCTACTGCCATCTAGTGGCTATAGTTGTAATTTGGTTGAAATAGAGGTGCATTGTTTTAAGCTTTATAACTATTAAATTGCCTTTTTTGCCCAGTGTCCATAAACATATGCTTGTTTTGAATCATATGATATATAATTTTACTTAGGTTTGTGAATTTTTGTTTTATTTTAGTATTTGTAGACTTTAATGTACACTAGATAAAAAGCATATTATGAAATGGCCCTGTTATAGCTGTCCAAATGCAAATGTTCAACAGTTTTTTGATAATTACTGACCAAGAGAGTCTGGAGAATTGTACTGCACTGATTTTTTTGAGTATGGGTTGAAAACCCAGGACGAGTTCACCAAAGTATGTTTTTTAAATGATCTCACGTTTTAAAAGAACAGTTTGATTGACAACATTGGTCCTAGAGGCAAAGTTGTTCAGAATGAGGAGATCTATCATATGATATGAAGATGTAGTGTATATGTGAATATTGGACGTTTCATTGGGTTTTTAGTTCTTTATACAATAGAAATATCATGTTTTTGACACCTTTTTAACTGTTATAGCGCCACCTATGGTCCGATCTTCATGAAACTTTGAATGCTTGTTGAAGGTCACCTGGTACATATTGACACCCATTTTTGTAAAGTTTTGAGTTTTTGTTTAGTTTTTATAGGCTTTTGAGTATGTGTGGTCACACTCCCTTTTCTAAATTAGCCCATTATAGCCAACCAAAGGACAAAATTCAACATTTTTTTGATAATTATTGATCTAGAGAGTCCAGAGAATATTACTGCAGTGGTTTGATCCAGATCGGGTGAAAAACCTAGGACTAGTTCGCAAAAGTAGGTTTTTAACATATTTGTGAATAATTAATGAACGATTTGATTGACAGCAATGGTTCTTGAGGCAAAGTTTCTCGGCATGAGGAGATCTATCAAATGATATGTATCTTGTGTGGATGAGTGAAACGCCGCGCGATTACAGAGCCAAAAAACTCGTTAGCGCCAACTAGTGGCCGATTTCTTTCAAAATTCTTACAGACCATTAGGGGCATGAGTCAAACATGCCCACCGAGTTTCGTTCCGATCGACCTCCGTTAACCTTGTCAAATAGATGCTCAAACTTCATTGGCCAATGGCGGCCATGTTTTTTGAGATACGCCAATGTCCTCATAGACCCTTGTGCCCCTTTGGTCCAAGAGACTGCATACCAATTTTGAAGTCGATCGGACTAACGGCTGTGTATTTATAGTAAATAATATGTTTTTTCCGTTTTATAGCGCCACCAAGTGTTCAAGCTCCGCAATTTTTTTGATTTGACCAAGGATCGAGCTTATACACATGTGTACCGAGTTTGGTGAAGATATCTCATTCCGTTCAAAAGTTATAGCCATTTTAGTAAAAGTGGCCCCGTCGGTTACGGACGTTTTGGTGGCCCTTTGCGACCATGAGTCAAAAATTCCACTTTTTTTTGATAATTATTGATATTCAGTGTGCAGAGAATATTCCTGCACTGGTTTGGTTCCGATCGGGCAAAAAACCTAGGACTAGTTCGCAAAAGTAGGTTTCGGACATACGTCCATTTTGCGGGAAAACGGTGCGTCCTAGAGAAAAAAAGTCGCCTTTGCACTTTTGTCCGGGCTGACCCAAGGATCACAAGGATGTAAAGTTTTTGAGTCTACGGCAAGCGGTTTACGAGAAAAAGCCAAAAAACTCAAAAAAATTAGTTTTTTGCGCTGTAGCGCCACCTTTAGTCCGATTGGGGCGAGTCTTTGGATTATCCATTCTGGCCGCAGTCACCACAATCTGACCAAGTTTCAAGTCTCTAGGCCTTACGGTTTGGGCTGCACATTCAGTTTTAGGGCAGAATAATAATAATAATAATAATTAAAGCTGCAAGCAGCATTGAGCGGGGTTCGAGTATTTAAGGCCTTTATGGCTTCTATACCGTTAGGGTGTTGGCTAACATGAAATATATGGCTGACACCAGAACATATCCATTATGAAGAATACACTCACAAACAGAAACATACACAGAAATGAAATGGTTAAACTATTGTGTTCATTAAGCATGATTACAGACACAGACAGATGCACACATATTTTGTTGCACATAAGAGATTCGTACAATAAATGATAAGTGTCAAAATGCTTAAAACTTCTGTTTTTAAGATTTTATATATCATTGTCATGTTTCACTGTAATCATAATCATGTGTAATTGTCAAATATGATATATCTGTATAAATTAAGCTTTAAACTTTGGCTAAATGTGATTTGAAAAGGTATAACAGTGATTTAGTATCATTTACATATGAATTGAAAAGTATATACAGCCATTAAAGCATACAAAGCACTGTTCTGTAATATGTGTAAGCCCATTAGTGGTATTCTACTGCCATCTAGTGGCTATAGTTGTAATTTTGTTGAAATAGAGGTGCACTGTTTGTAAGCTTTATAACTATTAAATTGCCTTTTTTGCCATAAACATGTGCTTGTTTTGAATCATATGATGCATGATTTTACTTAAGTTTGTGAATTTTTGTTTTATTTTAGTATTTGTAGACTTTTAGGTACACTTGATGAAAACCATATTATGAAAAGGCCCTGTTATAGCTGTCCAAATGCAAATGTGAAACTTTTTTTTGATAATTACTGACCAAGAGAGTCTGGAGAATTGTACTGCACTGATTTTATTGAGTATGGGCTCAAAACCCAGGAAGAGTTCACCAAAGTATGTTTTTTAAATTATCTCACTTATTAAAATAACAGTTTGATTTACAACATTGGCCCTAGAGGCAAAGTTGTTCAGAATGAGGAGATCTATCATATGATGTGAAGATAAAGTGTATATGTGAAGTTATTGTCGTTTAATTGGGTTTTAAGTTCTTTATACAATAGAAATATCATGTTTTTGATACCTTTTTAACTGTTATAGCTCCACCTATGGTCCGATCGTCATGAAACTATGCATGCTTGATAAGACACATGTGGTACATATTTTCACCAATTTTTGTAAAGTTTTGAGTTTTTGTTTAGGTTCTATAGGCTTTTGAGTATATGTGACCACGCCCCTTTTGTAAATGACCCGGTTCTAGCCAACCAAAGGACAAAATTCCACATTTTTTTGATAATTATTGATCTAGAGAGTCCAGAGAATATTACAGCAGTAGTTTGATCCACATCGGGCGAAAAACCTAGGACTAGTTCGCAAAAGTAGGTTTTTAACATATTTGTGAATAATTAATGAACGATTTGATTGACAGCAATGGTTCTTGAAGCAATTTTTTTCGGCATGAGGAGATCTATCAAATGATATGAATATTGTGTGGATGTGTGAAACGCCGCGCGATTACAGAGGCAAAAAACTCGTTAGCGCCAACTAGTGGCCGATTTCTTTCAAAATTCTTGCAGACCTTTAGGGCCGTGAGTCGAACATGCTCACCGAGTTTCGTTCTGATTGACCTCCGTTAACCTTGTCAAATAGGTGCTCAAACTTCAATTGCCAATGGCGGCCATGTTTTTTGAGATACGCCAATGTCCTCGTAGATACTTGTGGCCCTTTGGCCCAAGACACTGCATACCAATTTTCAAGTCGATCGGACTAACGGCTGTGTATTTATAGCTGTTTATATGTCTTCTCCGCCTTATAGCGCCACCAAGTGGACAAGCTCCGCAATTTTTTTGATTTGACCAAAGATTCAGCTTAGACACGTGTGTGTCGAGTTTGGTGAAGATATCTCATTCCATTCAAAAGTTATAGCCATTTTAGTAAAAGTGGCCCCGTCACTTTCGAACGTTTTTGTGGCCCTTTGCGACCGTGAGTCAAAAGTTCAACTTTTTTTTGATAATTATTGATATTCAGTGTCCAGAGAATATTTCTGCACTGGTTTGGTTCCGATCGGGCGAAAAACCTAGGACTAGTTCGCAAAAGTAGGTTTTGGACAAATTTCAAAATGGCGGAAAAATTTGCATACCGGAAATGAAATCGGAGATAGCCATTTTGTTTTGATTGAGCCAAGGATTACAGTGATATAAGACACTTGAGTCTAGGACAAACGGTTTAGGAGTTATGATAGGTTTCGCGTTTCGGTTCGCTATAGCGCCACCTATGGTCCGATTGGGCTGATTCTTTGTGAGGTTCTCCTCGATTTTTGCTCTATCATCTGACCAAGTTTCAAGTCTCTAGGCCTTACGGTTTGGGCTGCCCGTTCAGTTTTACGGCAGAAAAATAATAATAATAATAATAATAATAATAATAAAAATCCTAACAAAAACAATAGGGATTCAGTGCTACGCACTCGAACCCCTAATAAATATAGCTGCAAGCAGCAATTAACGGGGTTCGAGTATTTAAGGGCTTTATGGCTTCTATACCGTTAGGGTGTTGGCCAACATGAAATATATGGCTGACACCAGAACATATCCATTATGAAGAATACACTCACAAACAGAAACTTACATTGAAGTGAAATGGTTAAACTGTTATGTTCATTAAGCATGATCACAAACAGACAGATGCACACATATTTTGTTGTACATTTGAGATTTGTTTAATAAATAAGTGACAAAATGCTTAAGACTTGTGTTTTTAAGATTTGATATATCATTGACATGTTTCAGTGTAATCATAATCATGTGTAATTGTCAAATATGATATATCTGTATAAATTAAGTTTTAAGCTTTGGCTAAATGTGATTTGAAAAGTTATAACAGTGATTAAGTATCATTTACATATGAATTCAAAACTATATAAAGCCATTAAACCATACAAAGCACTGTTCTATTAATATGTGTAAGCCCATTAGTGGTCTTCTACTGCCATCTAGTGGCTATAGTTGTAATTTTATTGAAATAGAGGTACATTGTTTGTAAGCTTTATAACTATTAAATTGCCTTTTTTTGCCCAGTGTCCATAAACATATGCTTTTTTGAATGATATGATGCATAATTTTACTTAGGTTTGTGAAATTTTGTTTTATTTTAGTATTAGTAGACTTTAATCTACACTAGATAAAAAGCTTAGTATGAAATGGCCCTGTTATAGCTGTCCAAATGCAAATCTTTAACATTTGTTTGATAATTATTGACTAAGAGAGTCTGGAGAATTGTACTGCACTGATTTTATTGAGTATGGGTGGAAAACCCAGGACGAGTTCACTAAAGTATGTTTTTAAAATCATCTCACGTATTAAAAAAACAGTTTGATTGACAACATTGGTCCTAGAGGCAAAGTTGTTCAGAATGAGGAGATGTATCATATGATATGAAGATATAGTGTATATGTGAATATTGGACGTTTCATTGGGTTTTTAGTTCTTTATACAATAGAAATATCATGTTTTTGACACCTTTTTAACTGTTATAGCGCCACCTATGGTCCGATCTTCATGAAACTTTGCATGCTTGTTGAAGGTCACCTGGTACATATTGACACCCATTTTTGTAAAGTTTTGAGTTTTTGTTTAGTTTTTATAGGCTTTTGAGTATGTATGGTCACACCTCCTTTTCTAAATTAGCCCATTATAGCCAACCAAAGGACAAAATTCAACATTTTTTCGATAATTATTGATGAAGAGAGTCCAGAGAATATTACTGCAGTGGTTTGATCGAGATTGGGCAAAAAACCTAGGACTAGTTCGCAAAAGTAGGTTTTTAACATATTTGTGAATAATTAATGAACAATTTGATTGACAGCAATGGTTCTTGAGGCAAAGTTTCTCGGCATGAGGAGATCTATCAAACGATATGTATCTTGTGTGGATGAGTGAAACGCCGCGCGATTACAGAGCCAAAAAACTCGTTAGCGCCAACTAGTGGCCGATTTCTTTCAAAATTCTTACAGACCATTAGGGGTATGAGTCAAACATGCCCACCGAGTTTCGTTCCGATCGACCTCCGTTAACCTTGTCAAATAGGTGCTCAAACTTCATTGGCCAATGGCGGCCATGTTTTTTGAGATACGCCAATGTCCTCATAGACACTTGTGCCCCTTTGGTCCAAGAGACTGCATACCAATTTTGAAGTCGATCGGACTAACGGATGTGTATTTATAGTCAATAATATGTTTTTTCCGTTTTATAGCGCCACCAAGTGTTCAAGCTCCGCAATTTTTTTTTTATTTGACCAAGGATCGAGCTTATACACATGTGTACCGAGTTTGGTGAAGATATCTCGTTCCTTTCAAAAGTTATAGCCATTTTAGTAAAAGTGACCCCTAACTTTCGAACGTTTTGGTGGCCCTTTACGACCGTGAGTGAAAAATTCAACTTTTTTTTGATAATTATTGATAATCAGTGTCCAGAGAATATTCCTGCACTGGTTTGGTTCCGATCGGGTGAAAAACCTAGGACTAGTTCGCAAAAGTAGGTTTCGGACATACGTCCATTTTGCGGGAAAACGGTGCGTCCTAGAGAAAAAAAGTTGCCTTTGCACTTTTGTCCGGGCTGACCCAAGGATCACAAGGATGTAAAGTTTTTGAGTCTACGGCAAGCGGTTTATGAGAAAAAGCCAAAAAACTAAAGAAATTTTGTTTTTTGCGCTGTAGCGCCACCTATGGTCCGATTGGGCTGATACTTTGATAGGTTCTCCTCGATTTTTGCTCTATCTGCTGACCAAGTTTCAAGTCTCTAGCACTTACGGTTTGGGCTGCACGTTCAGTTTTACGGCAGAAAAAAAATAATAATAAATATAGCTGCAAGCAGCAATTAACGGGGTTCGAGTGTTTAAGGCCTTTACGGCGTCTATACCGTTAAGGTGTTGGCCAACATGAAATATATGGCTGACACCAGAACATATCCATTACGAAGAATACACTCACAAACAGAAACATACACAGAAATGAAATGGTTAAACTATTGTGTTGATTAAGCATGATTACAGACACAGACAGATGCACACATATTGTGTTGCACATAAGAGATTTGTACAATAAATGATAAGTGACAACATGCTTAAAACTTGTGTTTTTAAGATTTGATATATCATTGTCATGTTTCACTATTATCATAATCATGTGTAATTGTCAATTTTGATATATCTGTATAAATTAAGTTTTAAACTTTGGCTAAATGTGATTTGAAAAGTTATAACAGTGATTTAGTATCACTTACATATCAATTCAAAACTATATAAAGCCATTAAACCATACAAAGCACTGTTCTGGTAAATCTGTATGTGTAAGCCCATTAGTGGTATTCTACTGCCATCTAGTGGCTATAGTTGTAATTTGGTTGAAATAGAGGTGCATTGTTTTAAGCTTTATAACTATTAAATTGCCTTTTTTTGCCCAGTGTCCATAAACATATGCTTGTTTTGAATCATATGATATATAATTTTACTTAGGTTTGTGAATTTTTGTTTTATTTTAGTATTTGTAGACTTTAATGTACACTAGATAAAAAGCATATTATGAAATGGCCCTGTTATAGCTGTCCAAATGCAAATGTTCAACAGTTTTTTGATAATTACTGACCAAAAGAGTCTGGAGAATTGTACTGCACTGATTTTTTTGAGTATGGGTTGAAAACCCAGGACGAGTTCACCAAAGTATGTTTTTTAAATGATCTCACGTTTTAAAAGAACAGTTTGATTGACAACATTGGTCCTAGAGGCAAAGTTGTTCAGAATGAGGAGATCTATCATATGATATGAAGATATAGTGTATATGTGAATATTGGACGTTTCATTGGGTTTTTAGTTCTTTATACAATAGAAATATCATGTTTTTGACACCTTTTTAACTGTTATAGCGCCACCTATGGTCCGATCTTCATGAAACTTTGCATGCTTGTTGAAGGTCACCTGGTACATATTGACACCCATTTTTGTAAAGTTTTGAGTTTTTGTTTAGTTTTTATAGGCTTTTGAGTATGTGTGGTCACACTCCCTTTTCTAAATTAGCCCATTATAGCCAACCAAAGGACAAAATTCAACATTTTTTTGATAATTATTGATCTAGAGAGTCCAGAGAATATTACTGCAGTGGTTTGATCCAGATCGGGCGAAAAACCTAGGACTAGTTCGCAAAAGTAGGTTTTTAACATATTTGTGAATAATTAATGAACGATTTGATTGACAGCAATGGTTCTTGAAGCAATTTTTCTCGGCATGAGGAGATCTATCAAATGATATGCATATTGTGTGGATGAGTGAAACGCCGCGCGATTACAGAGCCAAAAAACTCGTTAGCGCCAACTAGTGGCCGATTTCTTTCAAAATTCTTACAGACCATTAGGGGCGAGAGTCAAACATGGCCACCGAGTTTCGTTCTGATTGACCTCTGTTAACCTTGTCAAATAGGTGCTCAAACTTCATTGGCCAATGGCGGCCATGTTTTTTGAGATACGCCAATGTCCTCATAGATACTTGTGGCCCTTTGGCCCAAGACACTGCATACCAATTTTCAAGTTGATCGGACTAACGGCTGTGTATTTATAGCTGTTTATATGTCTTCTCCGCCTTATAGCGCCACCAAGTGGACAAGCTCCGCAATTTTTTTGATTTGGCCAAAGATTCAGCTTATACACGTGTGTGTCGAGTTTGGTGAAGATATCTCATTCCATTCAAAAGTTATAGCCATTTTAGTAAAAGTGGCCCCGTCACTTTCGAACGTTTTTGTGGCCCTTTGCGACCGTGAGTCAAAAGTTCAACTTTTTTTTGATAATTATTGATATTCAGTGTCCAGAGAATATTTCTGCACTGGTTTGGTTCCGATCGGGCGAAAAACCTAGGACTAGTTCGCAAAAGTAGGTTTTGGACAAATTTCAAAATGGCGGAAAAATTTGCATACCGGAAATGAAATCGGAGATAGCCATTTTGTTTTGATTGAGCCAAGGATTCCAATGATATAAGTCACTTGAGTCTAGGACAAACGGTTTAGGAGTTATGATAGGTTTCGCGTTTCGGTTCGTTATAGCGCCACCTATGGTCCGATTGGGCTCATACTTTGATAGGTTCTCCTCGATTTTTGCTCTATCTGCTGACCAAGTTTCAAGTCTCTAGGCCTTACGGTTTGGGCTGCCCGTTCAGTTTTACGGCAGAAAAATAATAATAATAATAATAATAATAATAATAAAAATCCTAACAAAAACAATAGGGATTCAGTGCTACGCACTCGAACCCCTAATTAAAGCTGCAAGCAGCATTGAGCGGGGTTCGAGTATTTAAGGCCTTTACGGCTTCTATACCGTTAGGGTGTTGGCCAACACGAAATATATGGCTGACACCAGAACATATCCATTACGAAGAATACACTCACAAACAGAAACATACACAGAAATGAAATGGTTAAACTATTGTGTTCATTAAGCATGATTACAGAGACAGACAGATGCACACATATTTTGTTGCACATAAGAGATTTATGCAATAAATAAGTGACAAAATGCTTAAAACTTGTGTTTTTAAGATTTGATATATCATTGTCACGTTTCACTGTAATCATAATCATGTGTAATTGTCAAATATGATATATCTGTATAAATTAAGTTTTAAACTTTGGCTAAATGTGATTTGAAGAGTTATAACAGTGATTTAGTATCACTTACATATAAATTCAAAACTACATAAAGCCATTAAACCCTACAAAGCACTGTTCTAGAAATATGTGCAAGCCCATTAGTGGTATTCTACTGCCATCTAGTGGCTATAGTTGTAATTTTGTTGAAATAGAGGTGCATTGTTTTAAGCTTTATAACTATTAAATTGCCTTTTTTTTGCCCAGTGTCCATAAACATATGCTTGTTTTGAATCATATAATACATAATTAGGTTTGTGAATTTTTGTGTTTTATTTCAGTATTTGTAGACTTTAATCTACACTAGATAAAAAGCATGTTAAGAAATGGCTCTGTTATAGCTGTCCAAATGCAAAACTTCAACATTTTTTTGATAATTATTGACTAAGAGAGTCTGGAGAATTGTACTGCACTGATTTTATTGAGTATGGATTGAAAACCCAGAACGAGTTCAACAAAGTATGTTTTTAAAATTATCTCACGTATTAAAAGAACAGTTTGATTTACAACAGTGGTCCTAGAGGCAAAGTTGTTCAGAATGAGGAGATCTATCATATGATATGAATATTTAGTGTATATGTGAATATATTGATGTTTAATTGGGTTTTTAGTTCTATACACAATAGAAATATCATATTTTTGACACATTTTTAACTGTTATAGCGCCACCTATGGTCCGATCTTCATGAAACTTTGCATGCTTGTTGGGGGTCACCTGGTACATGTTGACACCCATTTTTGTAAAGTTTTGAGTTTTTGTTTAGTTTTTATAGGCTTTTGAGTATGTGTGGTCACACCCCCTTTTCTAAATTAGCCCATTATAGCCAACCAAAGGACAAAATTCAACATTTTTTTGATAATTATTGATCTAGAGAGTCCAGAGAATATTACTGCAGTGGTTTGATCCAGATCGGGCGAAAAACCTAGGACTAGTTCGCAAAAGTAGGTTTTTAACATATTTGTGAATAATTAATGAAGGATTTGATTGACAGCAATGGTTCTTGAGGCAAATTTTCTTGGCATGAGGAGAGCTATCAAATGATATGAATAATTTGTGGATGTGTGAAACGTCACGCGATAACAGAGCCAAAAAATGTCGTTAGCGCCAACTAGTGGCCGATTTCTATCAAAATTCTTACAGACCTTTAGGGCCGTGAGTCGAACATGCCCACCGAGTTTGGTTCCGATTGACCTCCGTTAACCTTGTCAAATAGGGGCTCAAACTTCATTGGCCAATGGCGGCCATGTTTTTTGAGATACGCCAATGTCCTCATAGACCCTTGTGCCCGTTTGGTCCAAGTCACTGCATACCAATTTTCAAGTCGATCGGACCAACGGCTGTGTATTTATAGCCAAAAATATGTTTTTTCCGTCTTATAGCGCCACCAAGTGGTCAAGCTCCGCATTTTTTTTTATTTGACCAAAGAATAAGCCTATACACATGTGTACCGAGTTTGGTGAAGATATCTCATTCCTTTCAAAAGTTATAGCCATTTTAGTAAAAGTGGCCCCTCACTTTCGAACGTTTTGGTGGCCCTTTGCGACCGTGAGTGAAAAATTCAACTTTTTTTTGATAATTATTGATATTCAGTGTCCAGAGAATATTCCTGCACTGGTTTGGTTCCGATCGGGCGAAAAACCTAGGACTAGTTCGCAAAAGTAGGTTTTGGACATAACTCAAGTTTATGGGAAAACGGGGCCTCCGGGACCCCAAATCACAGATGAGTATTTGACAATTGTCTAGACCCAGGGATTCCAAAAATGTAATTTTTTTGAGTCTACGACACACGGTTTGGGAGTTATGATGACTTTCGCGTTTTACGTCGCTGTAGCGCCACCTTTGGTCCGATTGGGGCGAGCCTATGGATCCTCCATTCTGGCCGGAGTCTCCACAATCTGACCAAGTTTCAAGTCTCTAGGTCTTACGGTTTGGGCTGCACATTCAGTTTTAGGGCAGAATAATAATAATAATAATAATAATTAAAGCTGCAAGCAGCATTTACCGGGGTTCGAGTATTTAAGGCCTTTACGGCGTCTATACCGTTAAGGTGTTGGCCAACATGAAATATATGGCTGACACCAGAACATATCCATTACGAAGAATACACTCACAAACAGAAACTTTCATTGAAATGAAATGGTTAAACTATTGTGTTCATTAAGCATGATTACAGACACAGACAGATGCACACATATTTTGTTGCACATACGAGATTTGTACAATAAATGATAAGTGACAACATGCTTAAAACTTGTGTTTTTAAGATTTGATATATCATTGTCATGTTTCACTGTAATCATAATCATGTGTAATTGTCAAATATGATATATCTGTATAAATTAAGTTTTAATCTTTGGCTAAATGTGAATTGAAAAGTTATAACAGTGATTTAGTATCATTTACATATGAATTAAAAACTATATAAAGCCATTAAGCCCTACAAAGCACTGTTCTATTAACATGTGTAAGCCCATTAGTGGTATTCTACTGCCATCTAGTGGCTATAGTTGTAATTTTACTGAAATAGAGGTGCATTGTTTTTAAGCTTTATAACTATTAAATTGCCTTTTTTTGCCCAGTGTCCATAAACATATGCTTGTTTTGAATCATATGATGCATAATTTTACTTAGGTTTGTGAATTTTTGTTTTATTTTAGTATTTGTAGACTTTAATCTACACTGGATAAAAATTATATTATGAAATGGTTCTGTTATAGCTGTCCAAATGCAAATGTTCAACATTTTTTTGATAATTATTGACTAAGAGAGTCTGGAGAATTGTACTGCATTGATTTTATTGAGTATGGGTTGAAAACCCAGGAGGAGTTCACCAAAGTATGTTTTTAAAATTATTATACGTATTAAAAGAACAGTTTGATTGACAACATTGGTCCAAGAGACAAAGTTGTTCAGAATGAGGAGATCTATCATGTGATATGAAGATATAGTGTATATGTGAAGATATTGACGTTTAATTGGGTTTTTAGTTCTATATACAGTAGAAATATCATGTTTTTGACACCTTTTTAACTGTTATAGCGCCAACTATTGTCCGATCTTCATGAAACTTTGCATGCTTGTTAAGGGTCATCTGCTACATGTTGTCACCCATTTCTGTAAAGTTTTGAGTTTTTGTTTAGGTTTTATAGGCTATTGGATATATATTGCCACGCCCCCTTTATTAATGAGCCCATTATAGCCAACCAAAGGACAAAATTCAACATTTTTTTGATAATTATTGATCTAGAGAGTCCAGAGAATATTACTGCAGTGGTTTGATCCAGATCGGGCGAAAATCCTAGGACTAGTTCGCAAAAGTAGGTTTTTAACATATTTGTGAATAATTAATGAACGATTTGATTGACAGCAATGGTTCTTGAGTCAAAGTTTCTCGGCATGAGGGGATCTATCAAATGATATGCATATTGTGTGGATGTGTGAAACACCGAGCGATTACAGAGCCAAAAACCCTCGTTAGCGCCAACTAGTGGCCGATTTCTTTCAAAATTCTTACAGACCTTTAGGGCCGTGAGTCGAACATGCCCACCGAGTTTCGTTCTGATTAACCTCCGTTAACCTTGTCAAATAGGTGCTCAAACTTCATTGGCCAATGGCGGCCATGTTTTTTGAGATACGCCAATGTCCTCATAGACACTTGTGCCCCTTTGGTCCAAGTCACTGCATACCAATTTTCAAGTCGATCGGACTAATGGCTGTGTATTTATAACTGTTTATATGCTTTTTCCGCCTTATAGCGCCACCAAGTGGACAAGCTCCGCAATTTTTTTGATTTGACCAAAGATTAAGCTTATGCACGTGTGTGTCGAGTTTTGTGAAGATATCTCATTCCATTCAAAAGTTATAGCCATTTTAGTAAAAGTGGCCCCGTCACTTTCGAACGTTTTGGTGGCCCTTTGCGACCGTGAGTGAAAAGTTCAACTTTTTTTTGATAATTATTGATAATCAGTGTCCAGAGAATATTTCTGCACTGGTTTGGTTCCGATCGGGCGAAAAACCTAGGACTAGTTCGTAAAAGTAGGTTTTGGACAAATTTCAAAATGGCGGAAAAATTTGCATACCGGAAATGAAATCGGAGATAGCCATTTTGTTTTGATTGAGCCAAGGATTCCAATGATATAAGACACTTGAGTCTAGGACAAACGGTTTAGGAGTTATGATAGGTTTCGCGTTTCGGTTCGCTATAGCGCCACCTATGGTCCGATTGGGCTGATTCTTTGTGAGGTTCTCCTCGATTTTTGCTCTATCATCTGACCAAGTTTCAAGTCTCTAGGCCTTACGGTTTGGGCTGCCCGTTCAGTTTTACGGCAGAAAAATAATAATAATAATAATAATAATAATTAAAGCTGCAAGCAGCATTGAGCGGGGTTCGAGTATTTAAGGCCTTTATGGCTTCTATACTATTAGGGTGTTGGCCAACATAAAATATATGGTTGACACCAGAACATATCCATTACGAAGAATACACTCACAAACAGAAACATACACAGAAATGAAATGGTTAAACTATTGTGTTCATTAAGCATGATTACAGACACAGACAGATGCACACATATTTTGTTGCACATAAGAGATTTGTACAATAAATGATAAGTGACAACATGCTTAAGTCTTGTGTTTTTAAGATTTGATATATCATTGTCATGTTTCACTGTAATCATAACCATGTGTAATTGTCAAATATGGTATATCTGTATAAATTAAGTTTTAAACTTTGGCTAAATGTGATTTGAAAAGTTATAACAGTGATTTAGTATCACTAACATATAAATTCAAAACTACATAAAGCCATTAAACCCTACAAAGCACTGTTGTATTAACATGTGTAAGCCCATTAGTGGTATTCTACTGCCATCTAGTGGCTATAGTTGTAATTTTATTGAAAGAGAGGTGCATTGTTTTTAAGCTTTATAACAATTACATTGCCTTTTTTGCCCAATGTCCATAAACATATGCTTGTTTCGAATCATATGATGCATGACTTTACTTAAGTTTGTGAATTTTTTTTTTCTTTTAGTATTTGTAGACTTTTAGGTACACTTGATGAAAACCATACTATGAAAATGCCCTGTTATAGCTGTCCAAATGCAAATGTTCAACTTTTTTTTTGATAATTACTGACCAAGAGAGTCTGGATAATTGTACTGAAGTGATTGTATTGACTATGGGTTGAAAACCCAGGACGAGCTCACCAAAGTATGTTTTTTAAATTATCTCACGTATTAAAAGAACAGTTTGATTGACAACAGTGGTCCTAGAGGCAAAGTTGTTCAGAATGAGGAGATGTATCATGTGATATGAAGATATAGTGTATATGTGAATATTTGGACGTTTCATTGGGTTTTTAGTTCTTTATACAATAGAAATATCATGTTTTTGACACCTTTTTAACTGTTATAGCGCCACCTATTGTCTAATCTTCATGAAACTTTGCATGCTTATTAAGAGTCATGGGGTACACGTTGTCACCAATTTTTGTAAAGTTTTGAGTTTTTGTTTAGGTTTTATAGCCTTTTGAGTGTGTGTGGCCACGCCCCTTTTGTAAATGACCCTGTTATAGCCCACCAAAGGACAAAATTCCACATTTTTTTGATAATTATTGATCTAGAGAGTCCAGAGAATATTACTGCAGTGGTTTGATCGAGATCGGGCGAAAAACCTAGGACTAGTTCGCAAAAGTAGGTTTTTAACATATTTGTGAATAATTAATGAACGATTTGATTGACAGCAATGGTTCTTGAGGCAAAGTTTCTCGGCATGAGGAGATCTATCAAACGATATGTATCTTGTGTGAATAAGTGAAACGCCGCGCGATTACAGAGCCCAAAAATTCGTTAGCGCCAACTAGTGGCCGATTTCTTTCAAAATTCTTACAGACCTTTAGGGCCATGAGTCAAACATGCCCACCGAGTTTGGTTCCGATCGACCTCCGTTAACCTTGTCAAATAGGTGCTCAAACTTCATTGGCCAATGGCGGCCATGTTTTTTGAGATACGCCAATGTCCTCATAGACACTTGTGCCCCTTTGGTCCAAGAGACTGCATACCAATTTTGAAGTCGATCGGACTAACGGCTGTGTATTTATAGTCAATAATATGTTTTTTCCGTTTTATAGCGCCACCAAGTGGAAAAGCTCCGCAATTTTTTTTTATTTGACCAAGGATCGAGCGTATACACATGTGTACCGAGTTTGGTGAAGATATCTCATTCCGTTCAAAAGTTATAGCCATTTTAGTAAAATTGACCCCTCACTTTCGAACGTTTTGGTGGTCCTTTACGACCGTGAGTGAAAAATTCAACTTTTTTTTGATAATTATTGATATTCAGTGTCCAGAGAATTTTTCTGCACTGGTTTGGTTCCGATCGGGTGAAAAACCTAGGACTAGTTCGCAAAAGTAGGTTTCGGACATACGTCCATTTGTCGGGGTCAAGCGTGCGTCGCAGCTCAAAAATTTCGTAATACACTTTTCTTCGGCCTGACCCAAGGAACGCAACGATGTAAAGTTTTTGAGTCTACGACAAGCGGTTTACGAGATTATGGCCAAAATGTCAAAAAATTTTGTTTTTTGCGCTGTAGCGCCACCTATGGTCCGATTGGGCTGATACTTTGATAGGTTCTCCTCGATTTTTGCTCTATCTTCTGACCAAGTTTCAAGTCTCTAGGCCTTACGGTTTGGGCTGCACGTTCAGTTTTACGGCAGAAAAATAATAATAATAATAATAATAATAATAATAATAATAATAAAAATCCTAACAAAAACAATAGGGATTCAGTGCTACGCACTCGAACCCCTAATAATAAAAATCCTAACAAAAACAATAGGGATTCAGTGCTACGCACTCGAACCCCTAATAAAAATCCTAACAAAAACAATAGGGATTCAGTGCTACGCACTCGAACCCCTAATTAAAGCTGCAAGCAGCATTGAGCGGGGTTCGAGTATTTAAGGCCTTTATGGCTTCTATACTGTTAGGGTGTTGGCCAACATGAAATATATGGCTGACACCAGAACATATCCATTACGAAGTATACACTCACAAACAGAAACATACACAGAAATGAAATGGTTAAACTGTTATGTTCATTAAGCATGATTACAGACACAGACAGATGCACGCATATTTTGTTGCACATAAGAGATTTGTATAATAAATGATAAGTGACAAAATGCTTAAAACTTGTGTTTCACTGTAATCATAATCATGTGCAATTGTCAAATATGATATATCTGTATAAATTAAGCTTTACACTTTGGCTAAATGTGATTTGAAAAGATATAACAGTGATTTAGTATCATTTACATATGAATTGAAAACTATATACAGCCATTAAAGCATACAAAACACTGTTCTAGTAAAATGTGTAAGCCCATTAGTGGTATTCTACTGCCATCTTGTGGCTATTGTTGTAATTTCATGTAGTTTGAAAAGACATGTATTGTTTTTAAGCTTTATAACAATTACATTGCCTTTTTTGGCCAATGTCCATAAACATATGCTTGTTTTGAATCATATGATTCATAATTTTACTTAGGTTTGTGAATCTTTGTTTTATTTTAGTATTTGTAGACTTTAATCTACACTAGATAAAAAGCATATTATGAAATGGCTCTTTTATAGCTGTCCAAATGCAAATTTTCAACATTTTTTTGATAATTATTGACTACGAGAGTCTGGAGAATTGTACTGCACTGACTTTATCGAGTATGGTTTGAAAACCCAGGACGAGTTCACCAAAGTATGTTTTTAAAATTATCTCACGTATTAAAAGAACAGTTTGATTGACAACATTGGTCCTAGAGGCAAAGTTGTTCAGAATGAGGAGATGTATCATATAATATGAAGATATAGTGTATATGTGAAGATATTGACGTTTAATTGGGTTTTTAGTTCTATATACAATAGAAATATCATGTTTTTGACACCTTTTTAACTGTTATAGCGCCACCTATGGTCCGATCGTCATGAAACTTTGCATGCTTGTTAACGGTCATCTGCTACATGTTGTCACCCATTTTTGGAAAGTTTTGAGTTTTTGTTTAGGTTTTATAGGCTTTTGGATATATATTGCCACGCCCCTTTATTAAATGAGCCCATTATAGCCAACCAAAGGACAAAATTCAACATTTTTTTGATAATTATTCATCTAGAGAGTCCAGAGAATATTACTGCAGTGGTTTGATCCAGATCGGGCGAAAAACCTAGGACTAGTTCGCAAAAGTAGGTTTTTAACATATTTGTGAATAATTAATGAAGGATTTGATTGACAGCAATGGTTCTTGAGTCAAATTTTCTCTGCATGAGGGGATCTATCAAATGATATGCATATTGTGTGGATGTGTGAAACACCGAGCGATTACAGAGCCAAAAAATCTCGTTAGCGCCAACTAGTGGCCGATTTCTTTCAAAATTCTTACAGACCATTAGGGGCGTGAGTCAAACATGGCCACCGAGTTTCGTTCCGATCGACCTCCGTTAACCTTGTCAAATAGGTGCTCAAACTTCATTGGCCAATGGCGGCCATGTTTTTTGAGATACGCCAATGTCCTCATAGACACTTGTGCCCCTTTGGTCCAAGACACTGCATACCAATTTTGAAGTCGATCGGACTAACGGCTGTGTATTTATAGTCAATAATATGTTTTTTCCGTTTTATAGCGCCACCAAGTGTTCAATCTCCGCAATTTTTTTGATTTGACCAAGGATCGAGCTTATACACATGCGTACCGAGTTTGGTGAAGATATCTCATTCCGTTCAAAAGTTATAGCCATTTTAGTAAAAGTGGCCCCGTCGGTTACGGACGTTTTGGTGGCCCTTTGCGACCATGAGTCAAAAATTCCACTTTTTTTTGATAATTATTGATATTCAGTGTGCAGAGAATATTCCTGCACTGGTTTGGTTCCGATCGGGCAAAAAACCTAGGACTAGTTCGCAAAAGTAGGTTTCGGACATACGTCCATTTTGCGGGAAAACGGTGCGTCCTAGAGAAAAAAAGTTGCCTTTGCACTTTTGTCCGGGCTGACCCAAGGATCACAAGGATGTAAAGTTTTTGAGTCTACGGCAAGCGGTTTACGAGAAAAAGCCCAAAAACTCAATTTTTTTTGTTTTTTGCGCTGTAGCGCCACCTTTAGTCCGATTGGGGCGAGTCTTTGGATTATCCATTCTGGCCGCAGTCCCCACAATCTGACCAAGTTTCAAGTCTCTAGGCCTTACGGTTTGGGCTGCACATTCAGTTTTAGGGCAGAATAATAATAATAATAATAATAAATATAGCTGCAAGCAGCAATTAACGGGGTTCGAGTATTTAAGGCCTTTATGGCTTCTATACCGTTAGGGTGTTGGCCAACATGAAATATATGGCTGACACCAGAACATATCCATTATGAAGAATTCACTGACAAACAGAAACTTACATTGAAATGAAATGGTTAAACTGTTATGTTCATTAAGCATGATTACACACACAGACAGATGAACACACATTTTGTTGCACGTAAGAGATTTCTTTAATAATATAACAGGTCCTTTTAAGAGTTTATATCCCATTTTCAGGTCTCACTGTAACCAAAATCTGGCTTAACTGTAAAAACAAATATGTCTGTATGAAGAAAATGGTAAATTTTGATAGCAGTGATCCTAGAGACAAAGTTTTTTAGAAAGAGGCAATCTGTCATATAATATGAAGATATAATGTGTATGTGAGTATATAAACGTTTTCAAAATATCATGTTTTTGACACCTTTTTAACTGTTATAGCGCCACCTATGGTCCGATCTTCATGAAACTTCACATGCTTGTTAAGGGTCATCGGGTACATGTTGTCACTAATTTTTGTAAATTTTTGAGTTTTTGTTTAGGTTCTATAAGCTTTTGAGTATATGTGGCCACACCCATTTTCTAAATGACCCTGTTAAAGCCAACCAAAGGACAAAATTCAACATTTTTTTGATAATTATTCATCTAGAGAGTCCAGAGAATATTACTACAGTGGTTTGATGTAGATCGAGCAAAAAACCTAGGACTAGTTCGCAAAAGTAGGTTTTTAACATATTTGTGAATAATTAATGAACAATTTTATTGACAGCAATGGTTCTTGAGACAAAATTTCTTGGCATGAGGAGAGCATCAAATGATATGAATAATGTGTGGATGTGTGAAATGCCACGCGATTGCAGAGCCAAAAAAACTCGTTAGCGCCAACTAGTGGCCGATTTCTTTGAAAATTCTTACAGACCTTTAGGGCCGTGAGTCGAACATGCCCACCGAGTTTCGTCCCGATTGACCTCCGTTAACCTTTTCAAATAGGTGCTCAAATTTCATTGGCCAATGGCGGCCATGTTTTTTGAGATACGCCAATGTCCTCATAGACCCTTGTGCCCCTTTGGTCCAAGAGTCTGCATAGCAATTTTCAAGTTGATCGGACCAACGGCTGTGTATTTATAGTCAATAATATGCTTTTTCCGTTTTATAGCGCCACCAAGTGTTCAAGCTCTGCAATTTTTTTTATTTGACCAAGGATTGAGCTTATACACATTTGTACCGAGTTTGGTGAAGATATCTCATTCTGTTCAAAAGTTATAGCCATTTTAGTAAAAGTGGCCCCGTCAGTATTGAACGTTTTGGTGGCCCTTTGCGACCGTGAGTCAAAAATGTTACTTTTTTTTGATAATTATTGATATTCAGTGTCCACAGAATATTCCTGCACTGGTTTGGTTCCGATCGGGCGAAAAACCTAGGACTAGTTCGCAAAAGTAGGTTTCGGACAAACGTCCAGTTTTCGGGGTCAAGCGTACGTCGCAGCTCAAAAATTTTGCAATACACTTTTGTTTGGCCTGACCCAAGGAACGCAACGATGTAAAGTTTTTGAGTCTACGACAAGCGGTTTACGAGATTATGGCCAAAATGTCAAAAAATTTGTTTTTTTGCGCTGTAGCGCCACCTATGGTCCGATTAGGCTCATTCTCTTTTCAGGATGTCCCCACAGGGAGCTCTACGTTCTGGCCAAGTTTCAAGTCTCTAGGCCTTACGGTTTGGGCTGCACGTTCAGTTTTAGGAAAAAAAAAAAGATTAATATAGCGATTACAAATAAACATTAAAGCTGCAAGCAGCATTGAGCGGGGTTCGAGTATTTAAGGCCTTTTTCGACTTTTACGCTGTTAGGGTGCTGGCCAACATTAAATAAATGACATATCATATGAAGATGTAGTGTTTGAGTGAATGTATGAGCATTTTTTTATTGTAGCAATTTCAGGTCATTTAATATAGAATTTTCATATTTTGGACACCTTTTTAACTGTTATAGCGCCACCTATGGTCCAATCTTCATGAAACTTTGCATGCTTGTTAAGGGTCATCTGGTACACGTTTTCACCAATTTTTATAAAGTTTTGAGTTTTTGTTTAGTTTTTATAGGCTTTTGAGTATGTATGGTCACACCCCCTTTTCTAAATTAGCCCATTATAGCCAAACAAAGGACAAAATTCAACATTTTTTCGATAATTATTGATGAAGAGAGTCCAGAGAATATTACTGCAGTGGTTTGATCGAGATCGGGCGAAAAACCTAGGACTAGTTCGCAAAAGTAGGTTTTTAACATATTTGTGAATAATTAATGAACGATTTGATTGACAGCAATGGTCCTTGAGGCAAAGTTTCTCGGCATGAGGAGATCTATCAAACGATATGTATCTTGTGTGAATGAGTGAATCGCTGCGCGATTACAGAGCCAAAAAACTCGTTAGCGCCAACTAGTGGCCGATTTCTTTCAAAATTCTTACAGACCTTTAGGGCCATGAGTCAAACATGCCCACTGAGTTTGGTTCCGATCGACCTCCGTTAACCTTGTCAAATAGGTCCTCAAACTTCATTGGCCAATGGCGGCCATGTTTTTTGAGATACGCCAATGTCCTCATAGACACTTGTGCCCCTTTGGTCCAAGAGACTGCATACCAATTTTGAAGTCGATCGGACTAACGGATGTGTATTTATAGTCAATAATATGTTTTTTCCGTTTTATAGCGCCACCAAGTGTTCAAGCTCCGCAATTTTTTTGATTTGACCAAGGATCGAGCTTATACACATGTGTACTGAGTTTGGTGAAGATATCTCATTCCGTTCAAAAGTTATAGCCATTTTAGTAAAATTGACCCCTCACTTTCGAACGTTTTGGTGGTCCTTTACGACCGTGAGTGAAAAATTCAACTTTTTTTTGATAATTATTGATATTCAGTGTCCAGAGAATTTTTCTGCACTGGTTTGGTTCCGATCGGGTGAAAAACCTAGGACTAGTTCGCAAAAGTAGTTTTCGGACATACGTCCAGTTTTCGGGGTCAACCGTGCGTCGCAGCTCAAAAATTTCGTAATACACTTTTGTTCGGCTTGACCCAAGGATCGCAGCGATGTAAAGTTTTTGAGTCTACGACAAGCGGTTTACGAGATTATGGCCAAAATGTCAAAAAATTTAGTTTTTTGCGCTGTAGCGCCACCTATGGTCCGATTGGGCTGATACTTTGATAGGTTCTCCTCGATTTTTGCTCTATCTTCTGACCAAGTTTCAAGTCTCTAGGCCTTACGGTTTGGGCTGCACGTTCAGTTTTACGGCAGAAAAATAATAATAATAATAATAATAATAATAAAAATCCTAACAAAAACAATAGGGATTCAGTGCTACGCACTCGAACCCCTAATAATAATAAAAATCCTAACAAAAACAATAGGGATTCAGTGCTACGCACTCGAACCCCTAAAAATCCTAACAATTACAATAGGGATTCAGTGCTACGCACTCGAACCCCTAATTAAAGCTGCAAGCAGCATTGAGCGGGGTTCGAGTATTTAAGGCCTTTACGGCTTCTATACCGTTAGGGTGTTGGCCAACACGAAATATATGGCTGACACCAGAACATATCCATTACAAAGAATACACTCACAAACAGAAACATACACAGAAATGAAATGGTTAAACTATTGTGTTCATTAAGCATGATTACAGAGACAGACAGATGCACACATATTTTGTTGCACATAAGAGATTTATACAATAAATAAGTGACAAAATGCTTAAAACTTGTGTTTTTAAGATTTGATATATCATTGTCACGTTTCACTGTAATCATAATCATGTGTAATTGTCAAATATGATATATCTGTATAAATTAAGTTTTGAACTTTGGCTAAATGTGATTTGAAGAGTTATAACAGTGATTTAGTATCACTTACATATAAATTCAAAACTACATAAAGCCATTAAACCCTACAAAGCACTGTTCTATTAACATGTGTAAGCCCATTAGTGGTATTCTACTGCCATCTAGTGGCTATAGTTGTAATTTTATTGAAATAGAGGTGCATTGTTTTTAAGCTTTATAACTATTAAATTGCCTTTTTTTGCCCAGTGTCCATAAACATCTGCTTGTTTTGAATCATATGATGCATAATTTTACTTAGGTTTGTTAATTTTTGTTTTATTTTAGTATTTGTAGACTTTAATCTACACTAGATAAAAAGCATATTATGAAATGGCCCTGTTATAGCTGTCCAAATGCAAATGTTCAACATTTTTTTGATAATTACTGACCAAGAGAGTCTGGAGAACTGAACTGCACTGATTTTATTGAGTATGGGTGGAAAACCAGGACGAGTTCACCAAAGTATGTTTTTTAAATGATCTCACGTTTTAAAAGAACAGTTTGATTGACAACATTGGTCCTAGAGGAAAAGTTGTTCAGAATGAGGAGATCTATCATATGATATGAAGATATAGGCCCAATCCCAATTCTATTTTCTACCCCTTCGCCTACCCCTCGCCCCTTCCCCTTGTCCCTTGAAACAAAGTGTAAAGGGGAAGGGCTAAAATATTTCCCCTAAGAAATGGGACACCACTACAACACTGTTATACGTCATCATAGGTTGTCGCTAGTTCCTAATGTTACGTCAGAGGACATGCGCAGATGTTTATCACTCATTCCAAGATGTCAAAATGTTGTCATGTTTCAAAAAGTACAAATGTACAGTGTACGCACCGTTCATTCACATGTGGCCGTAAGCAAAACAAACAACGCATTATCACATGCGCGGCAAATTGCTAATCAGTGTAGTGGTGCCTGGAGAAGTATATATGCTTCATTTGTGAATTTCGTTTTCAACTTTCTATTTGAACGCGTTCGTTTTCTGGATCCTTGAACTAAAATGTTTACAGGGGTTCACTGGTTTAAGAAATTTCTGATCATAAAAATCAGCTTCTTTTTATTTGTAAGGCATCGTTTTTATTATTATGTACTGATTTAAATTACTGGTGCGGTAGACATAGCGGGCGCAGGTGCATTAGGCGCAATCATCAAATACATTCAAAGCAAGCCGGCTCCACGGTCCTGACTGCATCATCACTGCCTTTATTGGGTGTTTTTAGCGAATATTTACATTTATTCACATGACTGGATGTGGTGGACTGCCATGATTTTGGCGAATGCAGGACACTGAATAATGCGCATCAGAGGGGATTTAAAAAGTGGAAGTGTGTATACACCGTATACCTGCGTACACCCTCCACTACACCACCGTTGCAAATTGCCGTGCCACTGGTCTTTCATGTTTCTAACATGCAGTTAAGTGTATATGACATAAAAATATATTTTGTAATATCGTGCAATCAGTGCTATCTGCTAGCAAACTTTAGCGATTTTTTTGCAAACATTAATTTACAAAACAACACCGTAAACACAAACACAAGATTGAAGGTAATATACATATAATGAAACATTGTCATCAAAATCCTTATTAAAGGCAAAAATTACTTATATTTACGAGTCTGCTTGCTCGAGTGAGCAGCCATGTTGGAAATTTCTCTTAGCCCTTCGTTTGAAGTGAGGTCCTGAAAAATCTTCGTTTGGAGGGCTATCTGGCCCTTCCCCTTACCCCTACCCCTCCAACCAAAAGAGAAATGAGACACCCCTACCCCTTCACGTGAACGCGCCAAACGGAGGGGTAGGGCTAAGTGTAGGGGTAAGGGGTAGAATTGGGATTGAGCCATAGTGTATATGTGAAGATATTGACGTTTAATTGGGTTTTTAGTTCTATATACAATAGAAATATCATGTTTTTTACACCTTTTTAACTGTTATAGCGCCACCTATGGTCCGATCGTCATGAAACTTTGCATGCTTGTTAACGGTCATCTGCTACATGTTGTCACCCATTTTTGGAAAGTTTTGAGTTTTTGTTTAGGTTTTATAGGCTTTTGGATATATATTGCCACGCCCCTTTATTAAATGAGCCCATTATAGCCAACCAAAGGACAAAATTCAACATTTTTTTGATAATTATTGATCTAGAGAGTCCAGAGAATATTACTGCAGTGGTTTGATCCAGATCGGGCGAAAAACCTAGGACTAGTTCGCAAAAGTAGGTTTTTAACATATTTGTGAATAATTAATGAAGTATTTGATTGACAGCAATGGTTCTTGAGTCAAATTTTCTCTGCATGAGGGGATCTATCAAATGATATGCATATTGTGTGGATGTGTGAAACACCGAGCGATTACAGAGCCAAAAAATCTCGTTAGCGCCAACTAGTGGCCGATTTCTTTCAAAATTCTTACAGACCTTTAGGGTCATGAGTTGAACATGCCCACCGAGTTTCATTCCGATCGACCTCCGTTAACCTTGTCAAATAGGTCCTCAAACTTCATTGGCCAATGGCGGCCATGTTTTTTGAGATAAGCCAATGTCCTCATAGACACTTGTGCCCCTTTGGTCCAAGTCACTGCATACCAATTTTCAAGTCGATCGGACTAATGGCTGTGTATTTATAGCCAAAAATATGTTTTTTCCGTCTTATAGCGCCACCAAGTGGTCAAACTCAGCAATTTTTTTGATTTGACCAAGGATAGGGGTTATACACATGTGTACCGAGTTTGGTGATGATATCTCATTCCGTTCAAAAGTTATAGCCATTTTAGTAAAAGTGGCCCCGTCGGTATCGAACATTTGTGTGGCCCTTTGCGACCGTGAGTGAAAATTTTTACTTTTTTTTGATAATTATTGATATTCAGTGTCCAGTGAATATTCCTGCACTGGTTTGGTTCTGATCGGGCGAAAAACCTAGGACTAGTTCGCAAAAGTAGGTTTCGGATTCACGTCCATTTTTCGGGGTCAACCGTGCGTCGCAGCTCAAAAATTCCGTAATACACTTTTGTTCGGCCTGACCCAAGGATCGCAGCGATGTAAAGTTTTTGAGTCTACGACAAGCGGTTTACGAGATTATGGCCAAAATGTCAAAAAATTTTGTTTTTTGCGCTGTAGCGCCACCTATGGTCCGATTGGGCTGATTCTTTGTGAGGTTCTCCTCGATTTTTGCTCTATCTTTTGACCAAGTTTCAAGTCTCTAGGCCTTACGGTTTGGGCTGCCCGTTCAGTTTTACGGCGGAAAAATAATAAAAATAAAAATCCTAACAATTACAATAGGGTTTCAGTGCTACGCACTCGAACCCCTAAATATAGCTGCAAGCAGCAATTAACGGGGTTCGAGTATTTAAGGCCTTTACGGCTTCTATACCGTTAGGGTGTTGGCCAACACGAAATATATGGCTGACACCAGAACATATCCATTATGAAGAATTCACTCACAAACAGAAACATACACAGAAATTAAATGGTTAAACTATTTTGTTCATTAAGCATGATTACAGACACAGACAGACGCACACATATTTTGTTGCACATAAGAGATTTGTACAATAAATGATAAGTGACAACATGCTTAAAACTTGTGTTTTTAAGATTTGATATATCATTGTCATGTTTCACTGTAATCATAATCATGTGTAATTGTCAAATATGATATATCTGTATAAATTAAGTTTTAAATTTGGCTAAATGTGATTTGAAAAGCTATAACAGTGATTTAGTATCACTTACATATCAATTCAAAACTACATAAAGCCATTAAACCATACAAAGCACTGTTCTATTAAAATGTGTAAGCCCATTAGTGGTATTCTACTGCCATCTAGTGGCTATAGTTGTAATTTTGTTGAAATAGAGGTGCATTTTTTTAAAGCTTTATAACTACTAAATTGCCTTTTTTTTGCTCAGTGTCCATGAACATATGCTTGTTTTGAATCATATGATACATAATTTTACTTAGGTTAGTGAATTTTTGTTTTATGTAAGTATTTGTAGACTTCTAATGTACACTAGATAAAAAGCATATTATGAAATGGCCCTGTTATAGCTGTCCAAATGCAAATGTTCAACATTTTTTTGATAATTACTGACCAAGAGAGTCTGGAGAATCGTACTGCACTGATTGTATTGAGTATGGGTGGAAAACCCAGGATGAGTTCACCAAAGTATGTTTTTTAAATGATCTCATATATTAAAAGAACAGTTTGATTTACAACAGTGGTCCTAGAGGCAAAGTTGTTCAGAATGAGGAGATCTATCATGTGATATGAAGATATAGTGTATATTTGAAGATATTGACGTTTAATTGGGTTTTAAGTTCTTTATACAATAGAAATATCATGTTTTTGACACCTTTTTAACTGTTATAGCGCCACCTATGGTCCGATCTTCATGAAACTTTGTATGCTTGTTCAGGGTCACTTGGTACATGTTGACACCCATTTTTGTAAAGTTTTGAGTTTTTGTTTAGTTTTTATAGGCTTTTGAGTATGTGTGGTCACACCCCCTTTTCTAAATTAGCCCATTATAGACAACCAAAAGACAAAATTCAACATTTTTTTGATAATTATTGATCTAGACAGTCCAGAGAATATTACTGCAGTGGTTTGATCCAGATCGGGCAAAAAACCTAGGACTAGTTCGCAAAAGTAGGTTTTTAACATATTTGTGAATAATTAATGAACGATTTGATTGACAGCAATGGTTCTTGAAGCAATTTTTCTCGACATGAGGAGATCTATCAAATGATATGCATATTGTGTGGATGTGTGAAACGCCGCGCGATTACAGAGCCAAAAACACTCGTTGGCGCCAACTAGTGGCCGATTTCTTTCAAAATTCTTACAGACCTTTAGGGCCGTGAGTCGAACATGCCCACCGAGTTTCGTTCTGATTGACCTCCGTTAACCTTGTCAAATAGGTGCTCAAAATTCATTGGCCAATGGCGGCCATGTTTTTTGAGATACGCCAATGTCCTCATAGACACTTGTGCCCCTTTGGTCCAAGAGACTGCATACCAATTTCGAAGTCGATCGGACTAACGGCTGTGTATTTATAGTCAATAATATGTTTTTTTCGTTTTATAGCGCCACCAAGTGTTCAAGCTCCGCAATTTTTTTGATTTGACCAAGGATCGAGCTTATACACATGTGTACCGAGTTTGGTGAAGATATCTCATTCCGTTCAAAAGTTATAGCCATTTTAGTAAAAGTGGCCCCGTCGGTTACGGACGTTTTGGTGGCCCTTTGCGACCATGAGTCAAAAATTCCACTTTTTTTTGATAATTATTGATATTCAGTGTGCAGAGAATATTCCTGCACTGGTTTGGTTCCGATCGGGCAAAAAACCTAGGACTAGTTCGCAAAAGTAGGTTTCGGACATACGTCCATTTTGCGGGAAAACGGTGCGTCCTAGAGAAAAAAAGTCGCCTTTGCACTTTTGTCCGGGCTGACCCAAGGATCACAAGGATGTAAAGTTTTTGAGTCTACGGCAAGCGGTTTACGAGAAAAAGCCCAAAAACTCAAAAAATTTTGTTTTTTGCGCTGTAGCGCCACCTTTAGTCCGATTGGGGCGAGTCTTTGGATTATCCATTCTGGCCGCAGTCACCACAATCTGACCAAGTTTCAAGTCTCTAGGCCTTACGGTTTGGGCTGCACATTCAGTTTTAGGGCAGAATAATAATAATAATAATAATAATAATAATAATTAAAGCTGCAAGCAGCATTGAGCGGGGTTCGAGTGTTTAAGGCCTTTACGGCTTCTATACTGTTAGGGTGTTGGCCAACACGAAATACATGGCTAACACCAGAACATATCCATTATGAAGAATTCACTCACAAACAGAAACATACACAGAAATGAAATGGTTAAACTGTTATGTTCATTAAGCATGATAACACACACAGACAGATGCACACACATTTTGTTGCACATAAGAGATATCTTTAATAATATAACAGGTCCTTTTAAGAGTTTATATCCCATTTTCAGGTCTCACTGTAACCAAAATCTGGCTTAACTGTAAAAACAAATATGTCTGTATGAAGAAAAGGGTAAATTTTGACAGCAGTGATCCTAGAGACAAAGTTTTTTTAGAATGAGGAAATCTGTCATATGATATGAAGATATAGTGTATATGTGAGCATATAGACGTTTTATTGTGATTTCAGTTCATTTACAATAGAAATATCATGTTTTTGCCACCTTTTTAACTGTTATAGCGCCACCTATGGTCAGATCTTCATGAAACTTTACATGCTTGTTAAGAGTCATTGGGTACATGTTGTAACCAATTTTTGTAAAGTGTTGAGTTTTTGTTTAGGTTCTATAGGCTTTTGAGTATATGTGGCCAGGCCCGTTTCATAAATGACCCTGTTATAGCCAACCAAAGGACAAAATTCAACATTTTTTTGATAATTATTGATCTAGAGAGTCCAGAGAATATTACTACAGTGGTTTGATCTAGATCGGGCAAAAAACCTAGGACTAGTTCGCAAAAGTAGGTTTTTAACATATTTGTGAAGAATGAATGAACGATTTGATTGACAGCAATGGTTCTTGAGACAAATTTTCTTGGCATGAGGAGATCTATCAAATGATATGAATATTGTGTGGATGTGTGAAACGCCACGCGATTACAGAGCCAAAAAACCTCGTTAGCGCCAACTAGTGGCCGATTTCTTTCAAAATTCTTACAGACGTTTAGGGCCATGAGTAGAACATGCCCACCGAGTTTCGTTCTGATTGACCTCCGTTAACCTTGTCAAATAGGTTATCAAACTTCATTGGCTAATGGCAGCCATGTTTTTTGAGATACGCCAATGTCCTCATAGACCCTTGTGCCCCTTTGGTCCAAGACACTGCATACCAATTTTCAAGTCGGTCGGACAAACTGTTGTGTTTTTATAGCAATTTATATATTTTTTCCGTCTTATAGTGCCACCAAGGGGTGAAGCTCCGCAATTTTTTTGATTTGACCAAGGATTGAGCTTATACACATCTGTACCGAGTTTGGTGAAGATATCTCATTCCATTCAAAAGTTATAGCCATTTTAGTAAAAGTGGCCCCGTCAGCATTGAACGTTTTGGTGGCCCTTTGCGACCGTGAGTCAAAAATGTTACTTTTTTTTGATAATTATTGATAATCAGTGTCTAGAGAATATTTCTGCACTGGTTTGGTTCCAATCGGGCGAAAAACCTAGGACTAGTTCGCAAAAGTAGGTTTCGGACAAACGTCCAGTTTTCGGGGTCAATCGTGCGTCGCAGCTCAAAAATTTCGCAATACACTTTTGTTCGGCCTGACCCAAGGAACGCAACGATGTAAAATTTTTGAGTCTACGACAAACGGTTTACGAGATTATGGCCAAAATGTCAAAAAATTAGTTTTTTTGCGCTGTAGCGCCACCTATGGTCCGATTAGGCTCATTCTTTTTTCAGGAGGTCCCCACAGGGAGCTCTACCTTCTGGCCAAGTTTCAAGTCTCTAGGCCTTACGGTTTGGGCTGCCCGTTCAGTTTTAGGAAAAAAAAAAAGATTAATATAGCGATTACAAATAAACATTAAAGCTGCAAGCAGCATTTACCGGGGTTCGAGTGTTTAAGGCCTTTACGGCTTCTATACCGTTAGGGTGTTGGCCAACAAGAAATATATGGCTGACACCAGAACATATCCATTACGAAGAATACACTCACAAACAGAAACATACACAGAAATGAAATGGTTAAACTATTGTGTTCATTAAGCATGATTACAGACACAGACAGATGCACACATATTTTGTTGCACATAAGAGATTTGTACAATAAATGATAAGTGACAACATGCTTAAAACTTGTGTTTTTAAGATTTGATATATCATTGTCATGTTTCACTGTAATCATAATCATGTGTAATTGTCAAATATGATATATCTGTATAAATTAAGTTTTAAACTTTGGCTAAATGTGATTTGAAAAGTTATGACAGTGATTTAGTATCATTTACATATAAATTCAAAACTACATAAAGCCATTAAACCCCACAAAGCACTGTTCTATTAACATGTGTAAGCCCATTAGTGGTATTCTACTGCCATCTAGTGGCTATAGTTGTAATTTTATTGAAATAGAGGTGCATTGTTTTTAAGCTTTATAACTATTAAATTGCCTTTTTTGCCCAGTGTCCATAAACATATGCTTGTTTTGAATCATATGATACATAATTTTACTTAGGTTTGTGAATTTTTGTTTTATTTTAGTATTTGTAGACTTTAATCTACACTAGATAAAAAGCATATTATGAAATGGCTCTGTTATAGCTGTCCAAATGCAAATTTTCAACATTTTTTTGATAATTACTGACCAAGAGAGTCTGGAGAATTGTACTGCACTGATTTTATTGAGTATGGGTTGAAAACCCAGGACGAGTTCACCAAAGTATGTTTTTAAAATGATATCACGTATTAAAAGAACAGTTTGATTTACAACAGTGGTCCTTGAGGCAAAGTTGTTCAGAATGAGCAGATCTATCATGTGATATGAAGACATAGTGAATATGTGAAAATATTGACGTTTAATTGAGTTTTTAGTTCTATATACAATAGAAATATCATGTTTTTGACACCTTTTTAACTGTTATAGCGCCACCTATAGTCCGATCGTCATGAAACTATGCATGCTTGTTAAGGGTCATCTGCTACATGTTGTCACCCATTTTTGTAAAGTTTTGAGTTTTTGTTTAGGTTTTATAGGCTTTTGGATATATGTTGCCATGCCCCCTTTACTAAATGAGCACATTATAGCCAACCAAAGGACAAAATTCAACATTTTTTTGATAATTATTGATCTAGAGAGTCCAGAGAATATTACCGCAGTGGTTTGATCCAGATCGGGTGAAAAACCTAGGACTAGTTCGCAAAAGTAGGTTTTTAACATATTTGTGAATAATTAATGAAGGATTTGATTGACAGCAATGGTTCTTGAGGCAAAGTTTCTCGGCATGAGGAGATCTATCAAATGATATGTATCTTGTGTGGATGAGTGAAACGCCGCGCGATTACAGAGCCAAAAAACTCGTTAGCGCCAACTAGTGGCCGATTTCTTTCAAAATTCTTACAGACCTTTAGGGGCATGAGCCGAACATGCCCACCGAGTTTCGTTCCGATCGACCTCCGTTAACCTTGTCAAATAGGTGCTCAAACTTCATTGGCCAATGGCGGCCATGTTTTTTGAGATATGCCAATGTCCTCATAGACACTTGTGCCCCTTTAGTCCAAGAGACTGCATACCAATTTTGAAGTCGATCGGACTAACGGCTGTGTATTTATAGTCAATAATATGTTTTTTTCGTTTTATAGCGCCACCAAGTGTTCAAGCTCCGCAATTTTTTTTGATTTGACCAAGGATCGAGCTTATACACATGTGTACCGAGTTTGGTGAAGATATCTCATTCCGTTCAAAAGTTATAGCCATTTTAGTAAAAGTGGCCCCGTCGGTTACGGACGTTTTGGTGGCCCTTTGCGACCATGAGTCAAAATTTCCACTTTTTTTTGATAATTATTGATATTCAGTGTGCAGAGAATATTCCTGCACTGGTTTGGTTCCGATCGGGCAAAAAACCTAGGACTAGTTCGCAAAAGTAGGTTTCGGACATACGTCCATTTTGCGGGAAAACGGTGCGTCCTAGAGAAAAAAAGTCGCCTTTGCACTTTTGTCCGGGCTGACCCAAGGATCACAAGGATGTAAAGTTTTTGAGTCTACGGCAAGCGGTTTACGAGAAAAAGCCAAAAAACTCAAAAAATTTAGTTTTTTGCGCTGTAGCGCCACCTTTAGTCCGATTGGGGCGAGTCTTTGGATTATCCATTCTGGCCGCAGTCACCACAATCTGACCAAGTTTCAAGTCTCTAGGCCTTACGGTTTGGGCTGCACATTCAGTTTTAGGGCAGAATAATAATAATAATAATAATAATAATAATAATAATAATAAAAATCCTAACAAAAACAATAGGGATTCAGTGCTACGCACTCGAACCCCTAAATATAGCTGCAAGCAGCAATTAACGGGGTTCGAGTATTTAAGGGCTTTATGGCTTCTATACTGTTAGGGTGTTGGCCAACATGAAATATATGGTTGACACCAGAACATATCCATTACGAAGAATACACTCACAAACAGAAACTTACATTGAAATGAAATGGTTAAACTGTTATGTTCATTAAGCATGATCACAAACAGACAGATGCCCACATATTTTGTTGTACATATGAGATTTGTTTAATAAATAAGTGACAAAATGCTTAAGACTTGTGTTTTTAAGATTTGATATATCATTGACATGTTTCAGTGTAATCATAATCATGTGTAATTGTCAAATATGATATATCTGTATAAATTAAGTTTTAAACTTTGGCTAAATGTGATTTGAAAATTTATAACAGTGATTAAGTATCATTTACATATGAATTCAAAACTATATAAAGCCATTAAACCATACAAAGCACTGTTCTATCAATATGTGTGTAAGCCCATTAGTGGTCTTCTACTGCCATCTAGTGGCTATAGTTGTAATTTTATTGAAATAGAGGTACATTGTTTGTAAGCTTTATAACTATTAAATTGCCTTTTTTTTGCCCAGTGTCCATAAACATATGCTTTTTTGAATGATATGATGCATAATTTTACTTAGGTTTGTGAAATTTTGTTTTATTTTAGTATTTGTAGACTTTAATCTACACTAGATAAAAAAGCTTATTATGAAATGGCTCTGTTATAGCTGTCCAAATGCAAATCTTTAACATTTTTTTGATAATTATTGACTAAGAGAGTCTGGAGAATTGTACTGCACTGATTTTATTGAGTATGGGTGGAAAACCCAGGACCAGTTCACCAAAGTATGTTTTTAAATTTATCTCACGTATTAAAAGAACAGTTTGATTGACAACATTGGTCCTAGAGGCAAAGTTGTTCAGAATGAGGAGATCTATCATATGATATAAATATATAGTGTATATGTGAAGATATTGATGTTTAATTGGGTTTTTAGTTCTATACACAATAGAAATATCATGTTTTTGACACATTTTTAACTGTTATAGCGCCACCTATGGTCTGATCTTCATGAAACTTTGCATGCTTGTTGGGGGTCACCTGGTACATGTTGACACCCGTTTTTGTAAAGTTTTGAGTTTTTGTTTAGTTTTTATAGGCTTTTGAGTATGTGTGGTCACACCCACTTTTCTAAATTAGCCCATTATAGCCAACCAAAGGACAAAATTCAACATTTTTTTGATAATTATTGATCTAGAGAGTCCAGAGAATATTACTGCAGTGGTTTGATCCAGATCGGGCGAAAAACCTAGGACTAGTTCGCAAAAGTAGGTTTTTAACATATTTGTGAATAATTAATGAAGGATTTGATTGAGAGCAATGGTTCTTGAGTCAAAGTTTCTCGGCATGAGGGGATCTATCAAATGATATGCATATTGTTTGGATGTGTGAAACGCCGCGTGATTACAGAGCCAAAAACACTCGTTAGCACCAACTAGTGGCCGATTTCTTTCAAAATTCTTACAGACCTTTAGGGGCATGAGTCGAACATGCTCACTGAGTTTCGTTCTGATTGACCTCTGTTAACCTTGTCAAATAGGAGCTCCAACTTCATTGACCAATGGCGGCCATGTTTTTTGAGATACGCCAATGTCCTCATAGATACTTGTGGCCCTTGGGTCCAAGACACTGCATACCAATTTTCAAGTCGATCGGACTAACGGCTGTGTATTTATAGCTGTTTTTATGTCTTTTCCACCGTATAGCGCCACCAAGTGGAAAAGCTCCGCAATTTTTTTGATTTGACCAAAGATTAAGCTTATACACACGTGTACCGAGTTTGGTGAAGATATCTCATTCCATCCAAAAGTTATAGCCGTTTTAGTAAAAGTGGCCCCGTCACTTTCGAACGTTTTGGTGGCCCTTTGCGACCGTGAGTCAAAATTTCAACTTTTTTTTGATAATTATTGATATTCAGTGTCCAGAGAATATTTCTGCACTAGTTTGGTTCCGATCGGGCGAAAAACCTAGGACTAGTTCGCAAAAGTAGGTTTTGGACAAATTTCAAAATGGCGAAAAAATTTGCATACCGGAAATGAAATCGGAGATAGCCATTTTGTTTTGATTGAGCCAAGGATTCCAATGATATAAGACACTTGAGTCTAGGACAAACGGTTTAGGAGTTATGATAGGTTTCGCGTTTCGGTTCGCTATAGCGCCACCTATGGTCCGATTGGGCTGATTCTTTGTGAGGTTCTCCTCGATTTTTGCTCTATCATCTGACCAAGTTTCAAGTCTCTAGGCCTTACGGTTTGGGCTGCCCGTTCAGTTTTACGGCAGAAAAATAATAATAATAATAATAATAATAATAATAAAAATCCTAACAAAAACAATAGGGATTCAGTGCTACGCACTCGAACCCCTAATTAAAGCTGCAAGCAGCATTGAGCGGGGTTCGAGTATTTAAGGCCTTTTTCGGCTTTTACGCTGTTAGGGTGCAGGCCAACATCAAATAAATGACATATCATATGAAGATGTAGTGTTTGAGTGAATATATGAGCATTTTTTTATTGTAGCAATTTCAGGCCATTTAATATGGAATTTTCATATTTTGGACACCTTTTTAACTGTTATAGCGCCACCTATGGTGCGATCATCATGAAACTTTGCATGCTTGTCGATGGTCACCTCGTACATGTTGACACCAATTTTTGTAAAGTTTTGAGTTTTTGTTTAGCTTTTATAGGCTTTTGAGTATGTGTGGTCATAACCCTTTTTCTAAATTAGCCCATTATAGCCTACCAAAGGACAAAATTCAACATTTTTTTTGATAATTATTGATCTGGAGAGTCCAGAGAATATTACTGCAGTGGATTGATCCAGATCGGGCGAAAAACCTAGGACTAGTTCGCAAAAGTAGGTTTTTAACATATTTGTGAATAATTAATGAAGGATTTGATTGACAGCAATGGTCCTTGAGGCAAAGTTTCTCGGCATGAGTAGATCTATCAAACGATATGTATCTTGTGTGAATGAGTGAAACGCCGCGCGATAACAGAGCCAAAAAAGTCGTTAGCGCCAACTAGTGGCCGATTTCTTTCAAAATTCTTACAGACTTTTAGGGCCATGAGTCAAACATGCCCACCGAGTTTGGTTCCGATCGACCTCCATTAACCTTGTCAAATGGGTGCTCAAACTTCATTGGCCAATGGCGGCCATGTTTTTTGAGATACGCCAATGTCCTCATAGACACTTGTGCCCCTTTGGTCCAAGTCACTGCATACCAATTTTCAAGTCGATCGGACTAACGGCTGTGTATTTATAGTCAATAATATGTTTTTTCCGTCTTATAGCGCCACCAAGTGATCAAGCTCCGCAATTTGTTTTGATTTGACCAAGGATCGAGCTTATACACATGTGTACCGAGTTTGGTGAAGATATCTCATTCCGTTCAAATATTATAGCCATTTTAGTAAAATTGACCCCTCACTTTCGAACGTTTTGGTGGTCCTTTACGACCGTGAGTGAAAAATTCAACTTTTTTTTGATAATTATTGATATTCAGTGTCCAGAGAATATTCCTGCACTGGTTTGGTTCCGATCGGGTTAAAAACCTAGGACTAGTTCGCAAAAGTAGGTTTCGGATTCACGTCCATTTTTCGGGGTCAACCGTGCGTCGCAACTCAAAAATTTCGTAATACACTTTTGTTCGGCTTGACCCAAGGATCGCAGCGATGTAAAGTTTTTGAGTCTACGACAAGCGGTTTACGAGATTATGGCCAAAATGTCAAAAATTTTAGTTTTTTGCGCTGTAGCGCCACCTATGGTCCGATTGGGCTGATACTTTGATAGGTTCTCCTCGATTTTTGCTCTATCTTCTGACCAAGTTTCAAGTCTCTAGCACTTACGGTTTGGGCTGCACGTTCAGTTTTACGGCAGAAAAATAATAATAATAATAATAATAATAATAATAATTAAAGCTGCAAGCAGCATTGAGCGGGGTTCGAGTATTTAAGGCCTTTATGGCTTCTATACCGTTAGGGTGTTGGCTAACATGAAATATATGGCTGACACCAGAACATATCCATTATGAAGAATACACTCACAAACAGAAACATACACAGAAATGAAATGGTTAAACTATTGTGTTCATTAAGCATGATTACAGACACAGACAGATGCACACATATTTTGTTGCACATAAGAGATTCGTACAATAAATGATAAGTGTCAAAATGCTTAAAACTTCTGTTTTTAAGATTTTATATATCATTGTCATGTTTCACTGTAATCATAATCATGTGTAATTGTCAAATATGATATATCTGTATAAATTAAGCTTTAAACTTTGGCTAAATGTGATTTGAAAAGGTATAACAGTGATTTAGTATCATTTACATATGAATTGAAAAGTATATACAGCCATTAAAGCATACAAAGCACTGTTCTGTAATATGTGTAAGCCCATTAGTGGTATTCTACTGCCATCTAGTGGCTATAGTTGTAATTTTGTTGAAATAGAGGTGCACTGTTTGTAAGCTTTATAACTATTAAATTGCCTTTTTTGCCATAAACATGTGCTTGTTTTGAATCATATGATGCATGATTTTACTTAAGTTTGTGAATTTTTGTTTTATTTTAGTATTTGTAGACTTTTAGGTACACTTGATGAAAACCATATTATGAAAAGGCCCTGTTATAGCTGTCCAAATGCAAATGTGAAACTTTTTTTTGATAATTACTGACCAAGAGAGTCTGGAGAATTGTACTGCACTGATTTTATTGAGTATGGGCTCAAAACCCAGGAAGAGTTCACCAAAGTATGTTTTTTAAATTATCTCACTTATTAAAATAACAGTTTGATTTACAACATTGGCCCTAGAGGCAAAGTTGTTCAGAATGAGGAGATCTATCATATGATGTGAAGATAAAGTGTATATGTGAAGTTATTGTCGTTTAATTGGGTTTTAAGTTCTTTATACAATAGAAATATCATGTTTTTGATACCTTTTTAACTGTTATAGCTCCACCTATGGTCCGATCGTCATGAAACTATGCATGCTTGATAAGACACATGTGGTACATATTTTCACCAATTTTTGTAAAGTTTTGAGTTTTTGTTTAGGTTCTATAGGCTTTTGAGTATATGTGACCACGCCCCTTTTGTAAATGACCCGGTTCTAGCCAACCAAAGGACAAAATTCCACATTTTTTTGATAATTATTGATCTAGAGAGTCCAGAGAATATTACAGCAGTAGTTTGATCCACATCGGGCGAAAAACCTAGGACTAGTTCGCAAAAGTAGGTTTTTAACATATTTGTGAATAATTAATGAACGATTTGATTGACAGCAATGGTTCTTGAAGCAATTTTTTTCGGCATGAGGAGATCTATCAAATGATATGAATATTGTGTGGATGTGTGAAACGCCGCGCGATTACAGAGGCAAAAAACTCGTTAGCGCCAACTAGTGGCCGATTTCTTTCAAAATTCTTGCAGACCTTTAGGGCCGTGAGTCGAACATGCTCACCGAGTTTCGTTCTGATTGACCTCCGTTAACCTTGTCAAATAGGTGCTCAAACTTCAATTGCCAATGGCGGCCATGTTTTTTGAGATACGCCAATGTCCTCGTAGATACTTGTGGCCCTTTGGCCCAAGACACTGCATACCAATTTTCAAGTCGATCGGACTAACGGCTGTGTATTTATAGCTGTTTATATGTCTTCTCCGCCTTATAGCGCCACCAAGTGGACAAGCTCCGCAATTTTTTTGATTTGACCAAAGATTCAGCTTAGACACGTGTGTGTCGAGTTTGGTGAAGATATCTCATTCCATTCAAAAGTTATAGCCATTTTAGTAAAAGTGGCCCCGTCACTTTCGAACGTTTTTGTGGCCCTTTGCGACCGTGAGTCAAAAGTTCAACTTTTTTTTGATAATTATTGATATTCAGTGTCCAGAGAATATTTCTGCACTGGTTTGGTTCCGATCGGGCGAAAAACCTAGGACTAGTTCGCAAAAGTAGGTTTTGGACAAATTTCAAAATGGCGGAAAAATTTGCATACCGGAAATGAAATCGGAGATAGCCATTTTGTTTTGATTGAGCCAAGGATTACAGTGATATAAGACACTTGAGTCTAGGACAAACGGTTTAGGAGTTATGATAGGTTTCGCGTTTCGGTTCGCTATAGCGCCACCTATGGTCCGATTGGGCTGATTCTTTGTGAGGTTCTCCTCGATTTTTGCTCTATCATCTGACCAAGTTTCAAGTCTCTAGGCCTTACGGTTTGGGCTGCCCGTTCAGTTTTACGGCAGAAAAATAATAATAATAATAATAATAATAATAATAAAAATCCTAACAAAAACAATAGGGATTCAGTGCTACGCACTCGAACCCCTAAAAATCCTAACAAAAACAATAGGGATTCAGTGCTACGCACTCGAACCCCTAAAAATCCTAACAAAAACAATAGGGATTCAGTGCTACGCACTCGAACCCCTAAATATAGCTGCAAGCAGCAATTAACGGGGTTCGAGTATTTAAGGCCTTTATGGCTTCTATACTGGTAGGGTGTAGGCCAACATGAAATTGATGGCTGACACCAGAACATATCCATGATGAAGAGTACACTCACAAACAGAAACTTACATTGAAATGAAATGGTTAAACTGTTATGTTCATTAAGCATGATCACACACAGACAGATGCACACATATTTTGTTGCACATAAGAGATTTGTATAATAAATAAGTAACAAAATGCTTAAAACTTGCGTTTTTAAGATTTTATATATCATTGTCATGTTTCACTATAATCATAATCATGTGTAATTGTCAAATATGATATATCTGTATAAATTAAGTTTTAAACTTTGGCTAAATGTGATTTGAAAAGTTATAACAGTGATTTAGTATCATTTACATATAAATTCAAAACTATATAAAGCCATTAAACCATACAAAGCACTGTTCTGGTAAATCTGTATGTGTAAGCCCATTAGTGGTATTCTACTGCCCTCTAGTGGCTATAGTTGTAATTTTATTGAAATAGAGGTACATTGTTTGTAAGCTTTATAACTATTAAATTGCCTTTTTTTTGCCCAGTGTCCATAAACATATGCTTGTTTTGAATCATATGATTCATAATTTTACTTAGGTTTGTGAAATTTTTTTTTATTTTAGTATTTGTAGACTTTAATCTACACTAGATAAAAAAGCTTATTATGAAATGGCTCTGTTATAGCTGTCCAAATGCAAAACTTTAACATTTTTTTGATAATTATTGACCAAGAGAGTCTGGAGAATTGTACTGCACTGATTTTATTGAGTATGGGTGAAAAACCCAGGACGAGTTCACTAAAGTATGTTTTTAAAATCATCTCACGTATTAAAAGAACAGTTTGATTGACAACATTGGTCCTAGAGGCAAAGTTGTTCAGAATGAGGAGATCTATCATAAGATATGAAGATATAGTGTATATGTGAAGATATCGACGTTTAATTGGGTTTTTAGTTCTATATACAGTAGAAATATCATGTTTTTTTCACCTTTTTAACTGTTATAGCGCCACCTATGGTCCGATCGTCATGAAACTTCACATGCTTGTTAAGAGTCATCGGCTACATGTTGTCACCAATTTTTGTAAAGTTTTGAGTTTTTGTTTAGTTTTTATAGGCTTTTGAGTATGTGTGGTCACACCCCATTTTCTAAATTAGCCCATTATAGCCAACCAAAGGACAAAATTCAACATTTTTTTGATAATTATTGATCTAGAGAGTCCAGAGAATATTACTGCAGTGGTTTGATCCAGATCGGGCGAAAAACCTAGGACTAGTTCGCAAAAGTAGGTTTTTAACATATTTGTGAATAATTAATGAACGATTTGATTGACAGCAATGGTTCTTGAGGCAAAGTTTCTCGGCATGAGGAGATCTATCAAATTATATGTATCTTGTGTGGATGAGTGAAACGCCGCGCGATTACAGAGCCAAAAAACTCGTTAGCGCCAACTAGTGGCCGATTTCTTTCAAAATTCTTACAGACCATTAGTGGCATGAGTCAAACATGCCCACCGAGTTTCGTTCCGATTGACCTCTGTTAACCTTGTCAAATAGGTGCTCCAACTTCATTGACCAATGGCGGCCATGTTTTTTTGAGATACGCCAATGTCCTCATAGATACTTGTGGCCCTTTGGTCCAAGACACTGCATACCAATTTTCAAGTCGATCGGACTAATGGCTGTGTATTTATAGCTGTTTATATGTCTTTTCCGCCTTATAGCGCCACCAAGTGTTCAAGCTCCGCAATTTTTTTGATTTTACCAAAGATTAAGCTTATACACGTGTGTCTCGAGTTTGGTGAAGATATCTCATTCCCTTCAAAAGTTATAGCCATTTTAGTAAATGTGGCCCCGTCACTTTCAAACGTTTTGGTGGCCCTTTGCGACCGTGAGTCAAAAGTTCAACTTTTTTTTGATAATTATTGATATTCAGTGTCCAGAGAATATTTCTGCACTGGTTTGGTTCCGATCGGGCGAAAAACCTAGGACTAGTTCGCAAAAGTAGGTTTTGGACAAATTTCAAAATGGCGGAAAAATTTGCATACCGGAAATGAAATCGGAGATAGCCATTTTGTTTTGATTGAGCCAAGGATTCCAATGATATAAGACACTTGAGTCTAGGACAAACGGTTTAGGAGTTATGATAGGTTTCGCGTTTCGGTTCGCTATAGCGCCACCTATGGTCCGATTGGGCTGATTCTTTGTGAGGTTCTCCTCGATTTTTGCTCTATCATCTGACCAAGTTTCAAGTCTCTAGGCCTTACGGTTTGGGCTGCCCGTTCAGTTTTACGGCAGAAAAATAATAATAATAATAATAATAATAATAATAATAATAAAAATCCTAACAAAAACAATAGGGATTCAGTGCTACGCACTCGAACCCCTAATAATAATAAAAATCCTAACAATTACAATAGGGATTCAGTGCTACGCACTCGAACCCCTAAATATAGCTGCAAGCAGCAATTACCGGGGTTCGAGTATTTAAGGCCTTTACGGCTTCTATACCGTTAGGGTGTTGGCCAACATAAAATATATGGTTGACACCAGAACATATCCAAACTATTGTGTTCATTAAGCATGATTACAGACACAGACAGACGCACACATATTTTGTTGCACATAAGAGATTTGTACAATAAATGATAAGTGACAACATGCTTAAGTCTTGTGTTTTTCAGATTTGATATATCATTGTCATGTTTCACTGTAATCATAATCATGTGTAATTGTCAAATATGATATATCTGTATAAACTAAGTTTTAAACTTTGGCTAAATGTGATTTGAAAAGTTATAACAGTGATTTAGTATCACTAACATATAAATACAAAACTACATAAAGCCATTAAACCCTACAAAGCACTGTTCTAGAAATATGTGCAAGCCCATTAGTGGTATTCTACTGCCATCTAGTGGCTATAGTTGTAATTTTGTTGAAATAGAGGTGCATTGTTTTAAGCTTTATAACTATTAAATTGCCTTTTTTTTGCCCAGTGTCCATAAACATATGCTTGTTTTGAATCATATAATACATAATTAGGTTTGTGAATTTTTGTGTTTTATTTCAGTATTTGTAGACTTTAATCTACACTAGATAAAAAGCATGTTAAGAAATGGCTCTGTTATAGCTGTCCAAATGCAAAACTTCAACATTTTTTTGATAATTATTGACTAAGAGAGTCTGGAGAATTGTACTGCACTGATTTTATTGAGTATGGATTGAAAACCCAGAACGAGTTCAACAAAGTATGTTTTTAAAATTATCTCACGTATTAAAAGAACAGTTTGATTTACAACAGTGGTCCTAGAGGCAAAGTTGTTCAGAATGAGGAGATCTATCATATGATATGAATATTTAGTGTATATGTGAATATATTGATGTTTAATTGGGTTTTTAGTTCTATACACAATAGAAATATCATATTTTTGACACATTGTTAACTGTTATAGCGCCACCTATGGTCCGATCTTCATGAAACTTTGCATGCTTGTTGGGGGTCACCTGGTACATGTTGACACCCATTTTTGTAAAGTTTTGAGTTTTTGTTTAGTTTTTATAGGCTTTTGAGTATGTGTGGTCACACCCCCTTTTCTAAATTAGCCCATTATAGCCAACCAAAGGACAAAATTCAACATTTTTTTGATAATTATTGATCTAGAGAGTCCAGAGAATATTACTGCAGTGGTTTGATCCAGATCGGGCGAAAAACCTAGGACTAGTTCGCAAAAGTAGGTTTTTAACATATTTGTGAATAATTAATGAAGGATTTGATTGACAGCAATGGTTCTTGAGGCAAATTTTCTTGGCATGAGGAGAGCTATCAAATGATATGAATAATTTGTGGATGTGTGAAACGTCACGCGATAACAGAGCCAAAAAATGTCGTTAGCGCCAACTAGTGGCCGATTTCTATCAAAATTCTTACAGACCTTTAGGGCCGTGAGTCGAACATGCCCACCGAGTTTGGTTCCGATTGACCTCCGTTAACCTTGTCAAATAGGGGCTCAAACTTCATTGGCCAATGGCGGCCATGTTTTTTGAGATACGCCAATGTCCTCATAGACCCTTGTGCCCGTTTGGTCCAAGTCACTGCATACCAATTTTCAAGTCGATCGGACCAACGGCTGTGTATTTATAGCCAAAAATATGTTTTTTCCGTCTTATAGCGCCACCAAGTGGTCAAGCTCCGCATTTTTTTTGATTTGACCAAAGAATAAGCCTATACACATGTGTACCGAGTTTGGTGAAGATATCTCATTCCTTTCAAAAGTTATAGCCATTTTAGTAAAAGTGGCCCCTCACTTTCGAACGTTTTGGTGGCCCTTTGCGACCGTGAGTGAAAAATTCAACTTTTTTTTGATAATTATTGATATTCAGCTTCCAGAGAATATTCCTGCACTGGTTTGGTTCCGATCGGGCGAAAAACCTAGGACTAGTTCGCAAAAGTAGGTTTTGGACATAACTCAAGTTTATGGGAAAACGGGGCCTCCGGGACCCCAAATCACAGATGAGTATTTGACAATTGTCTAGTCCCAGGGATTCCAAAAATGTAATTTTTTTGAGTCTACGACACACGGTTTGGGAGTTATGATGACTTTCGCGTTTTAGGTCGCTGTAGCGCCACCTTTGGTCCGATTGGGGCGAGCCTATGGATCCTCCATTCTGGACGGAGTCTCCACAATCTGACCAAGTTTCAAGTCTCTAGGCCTTACGGTTTGGGCTGCACATTCAGTTTTAGGGCAGAATAATAATAATAATAATAATAAATATAGCTGCAAGCAGCAATTACCGGGGTTCGAGCATTGTTAAGGCCTTTGAGGTTGTATAATGGAACCTGAATGCATGGCTGACACTGAAGCACATTGAGAATGGACAATAAGCTAACAGACACATACACACGCACAGAGAAACACACAATGAAATAGTTAAAATATTATATTATGCAAAAACAGTCAAAGACACAAACAGAAATTTTAATGGTTAATTAATACATGCATTCACACACATTGTGTTGTAATTTTAGATATTTGAAATAATTATTAAAAGTCTTCCCTTTTAAAGAGTTTGTGTTATTTTCATATTTCACTGTAATGATTATCTGGCAAAATTGTTAAAAAGTGTATGACCAAAATGGTAATCTTTAACTATGATGCTTTAGGGAAACGCATCCCAGAATGGTTAGATCTATGATATTATGTGAAGAGATAGTCTATAAGTGAATGTATGATGGATTTAAGGTGATTTAATTTGGAAATATTGTGTTTTTGAGGCCTTATTTAATTGTTATAGTGCTGCCTATACTCTGAGGTCTATGAATCTTTGCATGGTTGCTAAGACTCATGTGTCACATGTTTTAACCACGTTTCATAAAGTTTTTTTAGGTTTTATAAGCTTTTGAGTATATGTGGCCACACATCTTTTAAAATGACTTTGTTATAGCTAACCAAAGTACAAATTCAATATTTTTTTCATAATATGAAGGAGTTTATTTTGAATGTTTAATATATTTTGTGGATACATTTGTATTTTTTGCTATGTTAGGTAAGTGCAAAGTTCATAATAAATTTTTTTATTTTAATTAAAATATTTTGTAATATTTCAGTAGTATGTATGTGTTTTTTAATGAATTAAATATGTTGTTGAATTACAATGTTTTTTTTTAGAAGATTTATGTGTTGTGTTTTTAATAGTCATAATTTATGTGGTATTAGTTCCAAATCGTTTTATATAATGTTTGGTAGTTTTTTGTGAAGTTGATTCGGAAAATTGAACTGCATTAATACTATAGTCAGTATTTTGTACAGTTTTTAATATAGAAAATGTTGTAAACATATTAAAGTATGAATGTAAGCCACTAGGGGGCGGTGATTGTTTATGAGTGAGTTTTTGAATGATTACTAAAAGATTTATTTAGACAGGTGAATTATTGAAGAATATAGTTCATGAATGGAGCATTGAGTTGTTTATTGATAAAAAAAAAATATATATATATATATATATATATATATATATATATATATATATATTACTTTGGAAATGTAATAGATTACAGATTACAAATTACCCTATTTAAAATGTAATAAGTAGTGTACCTTTTCAATTACTTTATAAAAGTAAAGTAACTGATTACATCTGATTACTTTTTGATTAATTTTATGTTTCTAATGGATATTTTCAACTAAATCATTTCAATTTTATACCAAGCTGGTGTGACCTTACAGTAGCACTCTGTTTACTGTTAGAATTTAAAAATCTTTCCTCACTTGAATTAAGATTATATTAATTTAATTTTAAAGTACAGCCACCACAAAACCGGACGTTATAACAAAAAAATTGTTTACTGTTGTTACAAAGTCTAAATTTTGCATAGGTTTGACAGGACACACTGGCAAGTAACAATGCCTTGAAGAAAACGTAAATCTTAAAAAAGATTTCTTAAATGTTTCCTCTAAAAAAACAGATCATTATTTTTAGTTATATTTAAGAGAAAACACAATTGTAGATTATAATAATGTAGTAAAAACACGTTTTTCACTTTACTGATATAATAAAAAATAGTAAAAATCTACTATTATTTTTTTTTACCACGATGTGTGAATGGAAATCATTATAGCTTACAGGGTAATAATTATTTCTCACTAAGAGAAGCAAGAATAGATTCTAGAATAGATACTGCCAAATCCAAACAGACTCCATCATTGTAGCTGTGTCATAAAATCCATGGTATTGTTTATTTATTTATTTAGTTTTTTATTGTTTTAAATAAAGTTACATTTAATTTAAAACACTGCTTAGATTCAGTGACCAACTGGGGTGCTTCATTAGATGATTTTGCAGGACCAAATGGGACAAACTAATTGAGAGATTTGTCCACTAGGTGGCACGTTAGGTCAACATCGATCATTAGAGGAAAGTTTCAAGCCCTCGAGAAAAACAGATTTATATTTTTCGAAAATAAACTAAACTGCAGGGATTTTCATCCTTCAAATCATTAGTCAGGTTTCAGCTGAAAATCACGCAGTAGCCTAGTCTAAACAATGATTTTACAAATGATATTCCAAATTAAAATGGTTTGAAAATGCAGTATTGTTTTGTGAAAGAGTTCATAAATATAAGTGTGTCTGGTAAAGGCAGGTAGCAGACTAGCTAATTTGTTATGAATGTTTTAATATTGGTCTCGAATACACAAAGTGGACGAAGAACGCGCTGACAAAGAGGATTGACGCAATCGACAGACATGGTGCGCCGCAAATTCAAACCGGAAAACCAATCAAACGCATCAGAATAGCACTGCTTTAATTAATGGTAGGCATCGCCGTGCATATAAAAAACAGGCAAAGCAGCAGAATAATATTATTCAACATATTCCAGATTTTTAAAGAAAATGTTTAGATGTAACCCCATTTGTAATCTTTAACATTTTCATAAGTAACTGTAATTTAATTACATATTTTTTCTCAGTAACGTAACGAATTACTGTTACATTTATTTTGTAATTAACACTGTATATATATATTTTAGTGTATTATGTAAAGTAGTTTTTTGGGTTTGGCATATTTTGGATTTTTCGTTTGATTGACGTCTTTTTGGACAAATTAGATTGAGAGGTTTAAACCATTTCAAACATTACGCGATGACGTAATCGTCCGTCATTAGAAACGTGTTTAGGCCAAACCAGTAGAAATCGCACTATTCAAGTACACCGCATGCATTGATCGGTACATCTGACATATATTAGAATGGCTTGAAGCTGTTGAAGCACGCAGAGGCATGTATTTGGTATAATTTTAAAGATAACAAGCTAATCTGAAAGGTGATGTATTGTTTGTGGAAATTTTTTTAGTCATCGGAGCAGTAATGTAACCTAAATGTGATGTGCGATTGTTTTGATCGTTATTGTTTGTAATGTGTTAGGTGAAATGAACAGAGTGTGGGTTCCGTTTGCTGGAGGTGCAATTATGAAGTAAGAGGCAGGTCGACTTCTACAACGCTAAGTGTGCACCGTAAGTGTTGTTGTTGTTTGTTTGTTTTTTGTAATATTTTATATGACATTATAGTATTACCATTTTGAAGTAAAGTGATATGTAGAAGTTTTTGTTGAAGATTTATTGTATTGAGTAAATGTTTAAAAATAGTTTTTAACTGTTAGCATATGTTTATTTTTTAAGTTGATATATTTCTAATTTATAGTGGTGAAGTAGGTGTAGGTTATTAGGTTTGTTTGCACAATTAGTGTACATTGCTTGTGTTTATAAGTGTATGGGAGGTATTGTCAAGAATGAGGGAGTGTAAATATCTGAAGTAGTGGATGTCTGATGTTAATAACTAATGTTATTTGTAATGGACTGCAGGTTTCAGTAGTAATGTTTATGGAGATTGAAGTGGTCAGTTTGGTGAACCATGTCCAGGACATCCATGAATGTGACAGTCTTATGTTTGTGTGCTGTGTGTAGGTGGAAGTAGTCAGAAGTAGTGTTTGGAGGTATGTATAATATGTTATGTTTGTTATGTGGTGTACAAAATGTGATAGAAATGTAAGTTTAATGTGATGATATAATTATGTATGATTTTAAGAGAAAAAAAGATGTGTTTATGCAGGAGCAACTGCAGCATTTTTAGTGGATATCGATTTGAACGATATTGGTGTAGGGTGGTCAGGTGTGTGTGAATAGGATCAGACAGTTTAATTGGAGGAATTTAAAGTGAATATACTTTTCTTTTGTTCAAAGTATGTTTGTTCTTGTTTGTTTAGGTTGGAAAGCAGGTCAATATTTAATGATGAAAGAATGTGTAACTTTTTTAACTAATGGTACGTAAAAGAGCAGTGTTTGTTTTATGAAATTTGTTTTAGTGTCATCATAAGAAATAATAACATAGTAGCATGACAAGTTGTTCTTAAGAATGAATATAAAATGTAATTATTGTTATGTGAAATAGCTTGATTAAAGAATAGTGTTTTTTAATGTAAATTTGTATTAGGTTTTATTGGTAGTGCAATTTATTTCAAGATTGTATTGTGCTGCGTTATAGGGAGCAGGTATTTATTTAATTAGAATATGTTGTTTCGTTGATGAGTTATGCTAGTTTTATGTCAGAGGGGCAACATTGTTATTTAATAAGAAAAAGTATTTTTATTTTCTAAATTTGGTATGTTTTTTATGTTTCAATTTAGTTTGTTAATATAAATATTACTTTCCATTTCTCAACATTATTTATTATAATAATACAGTTAGATTTTTTTTTATGGATGAGCACTTTGACAACATGCAGTATGCAGTGGTCTAGAGAGACAGCAGTTTTGTCTGGAATGAAATGAAGAAACAGAACAACCAGAGACATTAAATGTAGAAAAAGTGTGTCAAAGTGTCAAGATAGTTTAAGAAAATGACTTCTAAAAGTATAGTCCTGTGTTCTGTTTTAGGTAGCTGTGTAACCATCCTGTAAGGTGACTTTCAAAATAATGGTGTAAATAGATTTTATTTATCAACGCAGTTCTACTAACTAAATTCATTGTATATTTGGTGTTACCATATTTATCATTTAATACAGGTTTTGCCTTAGGTACAGTAGCACATAGTATTTAAGGTAGGTTTGCAGGTAGGTTTGTTGAAGTATTTTGGAGAGTTTTCTGCAATTCAGTCATTTGTGTAGTATTGTATATATTGTGGTTATTGCTGTAAAGTTTGTGTTTGTTCATTTATTTATTATTTTTTAAGTTATTTTATGTAAGTGGTTGGTATTGTTATTTTGGTAATAGATGTGTATGAATTGAGTTTGTGTTTTTGTGTTATGTTTTGCCCTTGTGTTTTATTAATGGTCTGTTTATGTGTTTTTCTCTGGTGTCTTGTTTTTACTTTCACTTTTGCAGATTCGTTTCATTGGTTGTCACCACTGATCTGTTTCACCCGTGTACTGTGATGTCACTGATCAAAGTCAGATCAGTGCCCATGGCATAAAGCTGGAGGAAAGATTTCACTCGTGAGAGAAAGGGAGACGGTAAGGGGATTGGATTTATTAGGCAGTTTTGTTTTTTGTTTCTTTCTTTGATTTGGATGCTGCCAGTTTTTTGTCTCCTATAGACCTTTCTCACAACTTCCGTATTTTGCGCCGGAAATACGTAATTGCTGTGTAAACCCATTTCCGCCCCGGTATGCCGGTAACCAGTTAAACAACGTGAAAAATGCTTAACGTGGCTTAACGTACGTAAAAAACGACCAGGAAACCGCAAGTTTCTGTCAGACCTTACGTGGAACAAACATTAACTACTATCAAAAGAACGAGCCCTTATTCCACATATAAAGTGAATAATATCAGGTTAAGCGTTTTCTCCCCCATAGAAGCCCATTATAAGGAAACAGCTTAACGTGGTTTACGTACCTCAACAGCGACCAGGGAAAACCAAACGTATGTTAAATTTGACTTATAATAAACACTTGCTGCTGTCAAAAGAACGAGCTCTTATTCAGCATATAAAGTGCGCGCCCCATAGAAGTCCATTATAACAAACAATGTTAGCTTTTTCCTTAATGGAGTTCTATAGGGAGAAAAGCGTGATATTATTCACTTTATATTATTCACTTTATATGCTCAATAAAAGCTAATTATTTTGACAGCAGAAAGTGTTTATTATAAGTAAAATTTTAAGCCACGTTAAGATTTTTTTTTTTTTTTTTTTTGTATAATGGACTTCTATGGGGCGCGATCACTTTATATGCTGAATGAGAGCTCGTTCTTTTGAGAGCAGCAAGTGTTTATTTTAAGTGAAATTTAACAGAAGTTTGGTCTTCCCTGGTCGCTGTTAAGGTAAGTTAATAAACCAAGCTGTTTCCTTATAATGGGCTTCTATGGGGGAGAAAATGCTTAACGTGATATTATTCACTTTATCTGTGGAATAAGGGCTCGTTCTTTTGATAGTAGTTAGTGTTCGTTCCAAGCAGGTTCCAAGTAAGGTATGACAGAAATTTGGGGTTTTCTGGTCATTTTTTACGTACGTTAAGCCACGTTAAGCGTGTATAAACGCGGATAAACTCTTAGTGGAAAAACGTATATCCTTTATCCAATTTGTTCCTCTTTGTGACGGAGTTTTCCTACACGACTCTTATGGGGTCTGCAAAAGTTATCTTTGACAAACCAGCGAGGGAAGTTGTGTAGACACTCTCCATTTTAATTTTAAATTACCCGGCTTTCTGCTGTGTTGACATTACACAGGAAGTCTGCATACCCTGCGATTGCGTATTTCCGGTTTCTGTGAAAAAGGTCTATTCTCGTCATTTGTAGTGTTTATTGTCGTGTCATCAATTTGTATATAGTTGTAAACATGTTTGTTTTCTTTATTGTAATGTCACCTACTTTTTCACTGCTTGTAAATAAAACATGTATTTGGAGCATCATTCGTTTGTGGTGTCTCTCCTCACCTGAAGGTTACATGTATGGCGTACGAGTATTTCTTCTTAAAATTACTTAATGTTACTCCCCTTTCGTGAGGATCAACCCCCTGGGTTGTAACAGTCAAATGAGATATGTTTGTTTGTTTGACAGGAAAAGTGTGAAATGATGTGAAATAATATTGGTAATATTTGCTAATATTAGTCTCTTTCTTTCCTTTTTTGAGGTTATTGTTGCCAGCAGATGCAGATCGTGGATGAGCACCTAGAGATGATGTGTACAGACCTGGAGACAAGGAGTCCTAGATGAACGTCACAGAAAGATGTCCAATGAAGACCTTTTTTTTTAGATAATCGTCAGAAGAAGAGTTTGGGAACCACATGAGTGTCCTGCATAATCTGACTTGCGTGTAGTTGAGTTGAATTGCTGGTTTGATTTGGCCAGAGGTGAATTGGTGCCTGACTGAGTGTGGTTTATGATAACTTTTTTTGTGGATTTTGTTAGTGATGAATTTTCATTGTTTTTTTTTTCTTCTGTTGTTGTTTTATTTGACCTGTTGCTTGCTTAGTTGAGTATTGTTCATTTGCAGTGACATTATTTGATTGACTGTATAGATACTATTGAAATGAACTTTGAAATGATGACATGATTGAATTTAGTTTTGAAATGCCTTTAGATGTAAATTGTTCTTTTTTTATCATTTTAAGTAGTGTGTTGTTGTATTATGAACTGCATTTGCTAGACTAGTAATAAAATAGTATTCAGTGATGTGTGGTTTGACTTTTTTTGTTGATTGTTGTGTTTGTGTAGATTTTATTCATGCATTTTTTCAGTTTATATATTTGGAAAGGTGTTGGTACGGTGTTGTTGTTATAATATTTTAATTTAAAAAGTAGGCATGTGTTTTATCATGTTTTAAGGATGTTCTAAGAATGTGTTTACATTGTTAGTTTGGATTTACTATATCAGACATTGTTTAAGTATATTTTGTGTTGTAGGAGTGTTTTGTATTCCATATTGATGTATTTGTAAAAGGTTTCATTTTTAAAAAAAAGTTAGAATTAACATCTTGTATGGTAATTAGGTAGAGGTATTGTGGTAGTATAGTTTATGGCACGAAAAATTGTCACATGGACACATTTGTGTACAGTATAGACATATTTCAAAATAAATATTTTTTGTTTTTTACCTTTTCAGGGAAAAAAACAGGTTTTGTTTTGGAATATTGTTTTTGTTCATGAAAATAAAAATTATTTTTATTTAATGAAACGTGGCATTATGTATATTTGCATAATTATAAGATGTGTGTGTATGCTAGAGTTTGTGTTAAAGAGAATTTGTAAAAAGGAAATGATAAATGTTTAAGTGTATACACGGTTTTTAATGTAGTCTTTAATGAAAAAGATATTGCACATTTTGTTTTTAATTTGTAGTGTAGATTTATGTCAAGTGTTTCTGTTAAAGAGTTAGTTGAAATAAAGAAAAAAAAAAAACGTGAGGCGTATTTTGCACCTGGCACGGTAATTAGTAGGTAGTCTAGACTAGGTGTCCACGTGACATAGTTGAAGGCGCGGTCAATTGTTACGTGAATAGCTTTAAAGTCTAGACATATTTCAAAATAAATGTTATTTTGATCTCGTTTTTAGTTTTCGATTGTTACTGTATTATAGTCGAGGTCAAGTAATTACAATTAGACTATTTATATTATAGAGTTAATGTGTTTGAAATACACTTATGTGAATGAGATATTAAGGTAAAATTAGCATTATGTGCACTAGTTTACAATAAGATGGTTTTATTTATGTAGAGGATAGAACATTAGTTTTATTTAGTTCAAAATGTTTTGTGTTAATAGATTAAAAGTTAATAGATGATTTTAATTAAACGATGTCTGATACTGAGTTGTTCGTTATGTTCTGTACTCCATGTGGCAGTTCTTTAATTAATTTGTAGGCCTAGTGCAGGTATCGATGTGCGAAATGTCCTTTATAGTCGAATGTTACAAATGTAACAAGTGTAAGACGAAGTAATTAAGTTTATACGAAGCTGTTCACGTGAGGTAGTTGAGAAGTTCGTATCAATGTTTTAGTGTTGAACATAATACTGGGATGTAGATATATTTTAATATGTAATTCTAAGCTACATGTATATAGTTTTAATAACGAAACTTGTGAAGTATGAAATAAATGGATGTTATGTATATTTAGGTAAAGTTAGATGTATTATTGTGTTTTTAAGGATTGTAATGCAATTTAAGGATTTTTTTTATATTTTAAGAATAATATTTTATTTTGAAACATGTGTCAATTTTAATAATTATTTTATTTGGAATAAGCAATATAAGAATTAACAATGTGATGTTTTTTGTTAATGGGGAAATGTGTATAGGTTATATGTTTTTTGTGTCTATTTAATCATAGGTAATTATGGAATTAAGTAGCCTATTTATGGAATAAAATGAATAAAGTAGGGTAGTAATTTTAATAATGATAAATAAATAACCAGTATATTACGTAGGCTATATAGCGTAGCCTATTCATATGGTTTTCTGTTTGATTTTTATATAGGTGTTTGACCTTTGCTTGAACTGGTCAGGTGCTGTCTGTCTGTCTGGAATGGTATATTGGTATGTCTGGTTTTGTATCAATTGTAGTTCTGATGGGGTATATAAGTGCTGAGAAGGCATAGTTTGTCATTTTTGCAAATTGAGACAGCTATCATGGCATCCGCGACAAAAAAACAGAAAACTGAACAGCTTGTTAGTGTCTGTGGATATATTCATAATGTGTCGGTTGTAAAAATAGCTGCAGTGAGAAAAAATAAGTATTTCAATGCGGTTCTTCAGGTCAGCCGAGAAACTTTCAACGATGTTGCCGTGTTTTCTGCTGAGAAGCGCAACCTGTTTTTACGAGCGCAAAATTGCAGAAGCCCAGTGAAGTTGAGCGATGTCGAAGTTCAACCTAGTAAGTGTGTTATTGAATGTTGTTAAATTGTGTATTCTGCTTATTGAAGTACTCATTTTTAATGATATTTGTTGTTTTCCTTATTTTCTCAGGCCGTTCTGGTGAAGGTGTCGATGTCCTGTGTGGAAAAGCAACAGGTGTGACTGTGATCCCTAATTTGACGTTCCCATACAAGCAACCTCCGTCTAAGTGTAAGCGGACCGTGGGAGACGTCAGAAAAATGTCTGCTCGTCAATATGTAAGTGTTTAATATTGATTTAAGTTTTAGTGTGTTATGCTAATTTGCGTACTGTTTTTATTAATGTAGTGTATTTGTTATTAATGTTTTTGTCAGGTTGGTGAGTTGACTGGGCGGATTGTGCATTTGAGGACATCAACAGAGATGGTGGAGATCCAGGGCCGACAAGTTGAGACGCAGAGTGTGATGCTGCAGGATGCCAGTGGGACAATTCGAGTTCAGCTGTGGGAAAGTCAAGTGGGAGTCGTTTCCTTTGGCAAGACCTACAAGTTCACCCAGCTCAGCACGAGAGAGTTCCAAGGTGAACTGTTCATCACTACGACTCGGGAAACAACAGTTGAAGCAGTTTCACCTTTACCGGGACTTGGAGCAATGCCTCGCTGTGAGGTCAAGGAAGACCCTGTTGTTTCTGTCAGCGGTGAGGTGATAAGGGCGGAGGTTAACATTTCTCGAACCTGCGGGAACTGTAAAACTGCGCAGGTGGATTTTCAACCGAAGGCGAAGTTTCACAGATGCTGCAAGTGCAAGATGCTTCAGAAAACGGGGATGTATAAGCCAAGTGTCATCGCCAATGTTACCGTGTTAGGAGATATCGGAGAGATGAATGTGTCTGCAAACAATTCCGTCCTGCAGAAGTATTTGATTGACTGTGGACTTGGTCATCTGCTACAGGACGCCCAAGACGTAGAGGAGCATTTTTTAGACTGTGGTATACTGAATCTGGACATTCAAAATGATAATGTGGTTGCTATCGCCAACATTTCCAAGGAAAGTTGTACTTCTGAAGAATCCACGTCCGAGGTTGCCATGCCTGCGGCAGCTGAAGCGGAGGAGATGTCTGCTCCAAGTGAGTCTGAATTTCTTTGTGCAAGAAGGGAAGCTGAGCTTGTGTGTGCGGCAGCTGAAGCGGAGGAGATGTCTGCAGCAGGTGCATGCCAGTAGATGTATGTAATTATGCGCAATGTTACTTGAAGTTATGTTTGCTATGTTAAAGGACCAGTTGTTTATGGAAGTTGTTCGTTTAAATTATGTTCAAATGTTAATGTTAAATTCGTGAAAATGTTATTTCAATGTAAATTGTATTTAAATTCATGTTTTTTGGTTGTTTGCTGTTGTTTTGTAATTTACGTTGTGTAGCTTAGGTATATGTAAATATGTTTCTGTTGTTCGGTAATAATATTTGTTCATAATTTATCAATGTTAAATTTATTGTTTTAAATTCACATGTTGGTTGTTTTTTCATTGCCATGTTAATAAAGCATTGATAACTTTAATACAAAATTGTTTTGTGTGGTTGAGTTTCGAAAATGTAGGCTATTTCTATGTTTTTGATAGTTGTTACTTACAGCGCTTTTTTTAATTAAAATCGTTTTTAGTTTCACTTTAATGTGTAATGCATCGTCCATTTCATACAAAAGAAGTAATAATATGTTATTAAATGTAAAAATGCGTTTTTTTTTAATGTGCAGTAAAACCTATTTATATTTTTGAAGTTTTAAATAGTTTTGAATGTTTTGTTTTTAGTATTTAATGTGTATTTTAAATATGACGTTTCATTAGATTATATGGTTGTGTGTTGGTATTTGTGGCGGCGTTTGTCATTAGATCTGAAGGTAGGACAAAAATAGAGTATTGAAAACTGTAGGCTACCTATTTTAAAGTTTCTGTAAAGAATAGTAGTCCTAAATTATTACTGAAATATATAGCGTTTATATTATATTTTTGTGAATTAATTGAGAGAGAAAAAGTTTTTTTGTGTAGTTTAAGTAGTCAATATTAAAAATGTAGTTTTAAGTTTAAAGCAGTTAGATCGTTTTTGAAGTTTCTGCTGTGTATTGAAATAGTTTTAGTAAAAACTTGTTTATGTTTGTTTGTCTTCCATGTGCTACCATTTGATGCAAGTTAAATGTGTTTTGTTAGTTAATGTATTTTGCATCTAGGCCTCACAAGGTGTTTTAATAGATTACACTGTTTTAAACGTTGTGTTTTTGCCTTCATTTTGTATACGTTAAAAAAGTTTTTGGGTAATAGGTTATAATGATCTAAAAATGTGAGCTTTGATTTGTGTTAGGTTACTATTGCTGGACATCAACTGATAATTTTTTTTATAGAGATTTTATAATAATTTAATTCACTGCGTTGTAGAAGTCACGTACATTTGGCAGATCAAGTTCATGTATGTAAGTAACAATTTGTGTTTTTGTAAAGTACATTTTACAAAGTATATTATACAGAATTACTAAATATTTGAAAGGTTGTTTGTATTGTGGTATTAAAGTATGTAAAGTATTTCATATAATGTTAAGTTGTTACTTTAAGTACATGGCTTCTTTTACATGTATTCACATGTGAAATAACAGTTGATGTTTTGTTTTGGTAAATATTAACTTGATCATACTGTCAATGTGTTTTTGTTTTAAGTATAAAAGTGAAGCAGGTGGAACTTTATAGTTTGGTATATTAATATGCTGAAATATTGGATCATTGGTTTGGTTGAGTATGCAGTTACAGGTAAAATGTTGTTGTTTTTTTGAGTCCATTTAAAACCGGGGTCGTCAACTTGCGGACCGCAAGATGCGTCCATGCGGACCGTGAAAGCTTTTGACATAATAAAAAAAAATGCCAAACGCTATTTGTAATAAATACATTTATATCAAGCACACTAGGGTCAGCGTTTGGCTGCAATCTTCCGTGCAGTGAGGAGAGTAGAGATCGGCAGACAGATGTAGCTTTCAGTGAGTGAAAAACGTTGATGGAATATGCATTATTTTGGGGTTACGTCGCAAAATATTGTAAATATATTTTTTTATACTGTATTTTTATACATGTTTATATTTTAAACCACGACGGTGAGCCTATGGATATCACACAAGCAACGTGACAACTGTATTGGTTAAAAGGGCTTTCAGCATCTGATGTGCACATTCTCTAAGAGACAATGATATACGAATATACTTCATATACTGATATTAATTTACTTCCCTAATATTTCTCTTGTGCACAATAAAAAGAAACGTAGGGTTGTTTTTGAAAGTCGGTTCTTGAAATAAAGCTCTTCATTTTTATTGATGACTGTAGTGTTATTAGGGGTTAAGAAAGTTTTAATTATGATTTCAGGTGGTCTTAAATGTGGGGACTGAAAGGCAAGAATTGCGATGAAACTTTATAAGGTTACCCATTGAATAAATATGAGCGCTGCGCGTTTCAAAGTCAGCTGCGGCGCTGTTTTGTGTATCATTCTGATAGCGCCTCCTGCTGGAAGAGAATGATCTGACATTTTTAATCAGCTCGTACGTCTACTGTTGTCAAAAGACCAATGAAAACAAATCAGTCCATGGTTTTAAACACCAAACACGTAGAGTTGTAAATGTTTTCTGATGGATCGACAAGATCATATACAAATTTAAACAATTAAGGCAATAAAATATATGTTTATTAGCCTAATATAATACTTGATTGACAATAATTGTTTAAATTAATATAAGAATTGATACTTTTGACTCTTGAAGGATGGAATGTGAATTTTATAATTTAAGAAATCTTTTTTGTTTTGTGAAATCTGGATCTCAATTGTAAATCATGCTTTTTACAGTCATTTTAATATTTATTTATTTATTAATTTAATTTTGTTCAGGTCTTTAAAAAAGTATTTAAATGTGTAGAATTTAACATAAAATATGCTGCAGATACCCTGGTCTCGCAAAAAAAAAAAAAACATATTATATAATAAATTATACTTGTTCAAATGCAAATATAAAATAAGTAAAATTAAATATTTACTTACAGACAAATTTTAGTGCATTGATCAATTGGTTTATTTATTTATTTTTTACTTATGGTTCGTTTAATTTACTTTGGATGAAACAGCTGTTCACATGGGTGTTGATAGCATGTTGATTGATTCAACATATATGTCTGACAGAATAACATTTTCAGTATGGATAATACAATAAATGTAGTCATGCACATATGTAAGTAGGTTGTAATGTAACGACAGATGGACATATATTTCACAGTAGGTACAGATATTTTTAAAGTAATTATACGTGTTATGGTATAATATAAATCCAAAAACACGTAAAAAGATATTCATTTTAAAATTTTAAATTAAATTATTGTTAATAAAAAAAAATGTATGCTTAAAGTTTTGGATTTGTAATAACATTTTTTATTTTATGATGTATATATAATTTCATCCACTAGGGAGCATGCGCGTGATTTATTAACGTACTTCCGCTTTGCCAGGAAACGACACCATTTTGTGTGGAGGTGAAAAGGTAAGCATGTGCTTGCGATTCTCTCTTTGTAATCTCAATCATACGTTCATTGATATTAGTCATCCATGATAGTTTGAAAGAAGTTGAAGTGGTTTTTCTTCTATTTGTTATGGTTATGGTTGTATTTTGTGAATAAATATTGGAAACATAACGTTTTATTTCATAACTAGATTCGTATAGTTTACTTCGTTATATATGAATTAAAATATGAAATAATTATCCATTTCTTGTTAAATCATGTTATTAATGTAATTAATTCTTTGTATTGAGATGTTTGGAAGGTAATTAATGCCTTGTTAGTCAATTAGCTGCCTTGT